>NC_081541.1:33742078-33772631 GCF_901000735.1 Corylus avellana | reverse complement strand
CCAGCAAACGCATCTCCTAGCCTCCTACCACGTCCATCCGTCTGATAGGACGCCGGAACACGCCGTTTGAAGTCGGAGGTGTACGGAAACGCTGCTCGCGCCGGTGGTGGGCTTTGACAACCGGAGAAGGCGCCTGAAAGGAGACGAAATCTGAGGGGGACGAAGGCGGTGGAAAAGTTGACGCCAGAGAGGATGACTGTGGTCTGTTGTGGAGAGAGATGGAGAGAGATGTTGGGGACAGCAAGTATTGGATCCTCTAGGGGACAGCAAGTTTCGGCGCCTCTGGATTGGCGATGGTATGTAGCGGATCCGCGGCTGGGTGCGGTAGAGAATGGTGTGGCTGTTGATGATGATGGCCGGCATGTATGTGGACGGAGGAGGCTGGCTTGACCGTGCGGAAGGCGATGACGAAGGCCTGCAGTGGAGAAAGGAGGACGACGGCCGAGGAAGACGGTGGACGCACTGATGATGGCAAACAGTGGCGCCGTGGGAGATCCGTCTAGAATGGACGGCTTGAACTGAACTGAGTGGCCCATGTATGGGCTGAAGAACTGCTCAACGTGACGTGAGTGAGAGCTCTTTTTTTTTTCTTTTTTTTTTTTTGAAAGTTTCTGACCTTGGCAATCAAGCAGAAAAATGAATGATAATTAAATTGAACAATCAAAAAAGAGAAATTATTGGAATCCACGAGAAAGTGGCTCTGATACCATGTTGAAATAATGATGATGTGGGAATAACAGCGGAAGCAAGAGAGGGAACGGACATAAAGAACTTACGGGTGGTTCGGTGTTAGACACCTACGTCCACCACTCGGAATACCCCTAAGGGCTACATTGTGCTCATTAACTTAATTTGTCTACAATACAAAGGTCCCTATTTATAGGGTAATGTCTAAATACAAGTTTGGTAACCAAATCTCATTGATTTGATTACAATCTCAATATATAATTACAATTAACCCATAAATAGAGAATATTTCAATATCAGCATAATTATGGAATATATGGAAAATATAATATATTTTCCATATATTTTAACACTTATGAATATGCTTTCTGTAGCTGTCATTTGTATTCTTTTCTTAAATTCTTGTTTGTTGCTCCTTCCCCTTCTTTCTGTATTGCTTAGAAAAAAAAGGGACCAAGTTTTCTTCTAGCATTTTTCTGTAATTATTAACTGCGTTACAGCAAGTTATACAGAGGTATATATGAGTAGCATGACGAGGAAGCCATGGCTCTTATTTGCTCTGCTTCTAATCATGTCTTATTACAGAGCATGCTTTTCCACAGCTGGTGATACCCTTTCACCAGGTCACTCTCTTTCAGAGAGCGACACCATATTATCTAAAGGTATCAAATTTGAGCTCGGTTTCTTCAAACCAGGGACTTCATAAAAAATCTACCTAGGCTAAGGGCTATGTTCCCCCTATTTGAAATTTTCCCTTAATACATACAGTGACTGAGCCAAAAGAAAAACTTATAAAAAAAAAATTAAAAGAAATAACTGAAACATAATTATCGTCAAAAATAATAAATAATGTAAATAAATAAAATAATAATCATCAACACATTAACTAGAAGTATATCTTCTGTAAAGTTAAAATATGTAAAGAATGTCTATATATATATATTCATCAACACATTAACTTAAAAGAACGTACAATTCAAATATTAAAGTTTAGAAATATAATTTGATTACTTACGATTAAATTGAGAAAATAAATTATTGTGAAAGTTTGAGTGCCTCGATTTCTTTAAAATAAATTGGGTGGGCACCTCTACATGAAAAAGGGAAAAGACCAATCATATTTTTGATTTGAAGTGGATAAGGTTTGTTCGTGAAGGTAACTCATATAGAAGAAAGCCAAATTAAACTTCTGAAGTCACTGTGGTGGGAGGTGAACGTATCATTTACCGAGGTTATGCGATTTTGTAAGTAGAACAATATGTAACATAATTTTTCAATTGTGAATGTCTTTGGTGTTAGCTAACTCCTTGAGTAGTTTTACTTTTTGAAGAGTTCTTCAAAAATGTTTCCACTTTAGCATTAAATTCGTGTGTTCATTTAATTTTTTGCTTATTGTGATTGTGGTGATTTAATCTATGATAATCAGATTAATTGTGAGTATTTGTAACTTAAGGTATAAATTATAATTTCCAATTTACGTCTAGCCTATTATAGGAGTGACTGACCACCCTAAATCAGGTTAAAGGGTGGTTCGACCACCCATTTGACCTTAAGTGCTTCTTTTAGTGTTTTTTTTTTTTTTTTTCAAAGCTCATCATCAATTTTCATTTAGAATTGATGGCGATGTCAATCCATGCACACAAGGGATACTTGCCACTTTTTTAAAAATTAAAAAATTAAAAAATTTTCTATTTTAATTTTCCTCTCTCTCAATATATGAGGCATGATAGTAGGAGGGACATAGTGTCCTTTTCTCAGTTTCGTCATAAGAATAATTGTTAGTTTTTGGGGGGAATATAATTTTAAAGGGTAAAGTTCTTTTAACTCCCTCAAACTACCACTTCAATGACAATCTCCCTATAAACTATCTATTACACAATTTACTCCCCAAACTACCAAAACAATGACAAGGTGCCTCAATGCTAGAAAAATGACAAAATTACCCCTATAATTCTCTAGATCCAGCACCTGGTGTGTTCTCCTTGGGGTTAAACCCAAATGGAAGCAATCAATTTTTCTTTGAGTGGAACAAATCCCAAATTTATTGGAGTTCTGATGTTTGGAATGAAACATCTTTCAGCGTAGTTCATGACAAGAGCTTTATCTTCAACTGCACTTTTATGTCAAGTGAATATGAAAGTGAGAGATATTTTACTTACTCTCTTTATAATCCTTCTAATCTTGCTAAATATCGGGTTGACCAAACGGGACAAATCAAGGCACATGTGTGGCAGTCTGGCGTCTCCATTTGGACTACACTTCGTTCTGGACCGACGAATTATTCTGTAGTGTATGCTTTGTGTGGTGCATTTGGCGTGGTACAATACCTTGACAATTTACTATTATTTGATTTCGATATTGAACTTTATGCGATCAATGATGGAAATAATACTGACAGTAATTTGAAGAAAAGAGAGAAGGATGCTGAGTTATCATTATTCAGTTACGAGAGTGTCTTAGCTGCAACTAATAATTTTTCAGCTGTGAATAAGCTTGGAGAAAGAGGGTTTGGACTTGTTTATAAAGTACATTACATTTTCCTAATGAATGTGCTTTGAACACTATTAAGAAAATTGCCTTAATGCATGGTAAACCTTCATGAAAGTTTAAAGAGCTTATGGTTCTCTTTCATAGGGAAAATTACTTAGAGGGCAGAAAATTGAAGTGAAGATGCTTTCAAAAAGATCTGGACAGGGAATTGAAGAGTTTAGAAATGAGACAATACTAATTGCAAAACTCCAGCATAGAAATCTTGTTAGCTCTTAGATTGTTATATCGAGCAAGATGAAAAGATATTAATATATATATGAGCACATGTCCAATAAAAGTTTGGACTTCTACCTTTTTAGTGAGAGCATGTTTATGCGTGTATATTTTTCTCTCAATACGTTTCTAGGTTCTTAAGCACTAATTTCCTTGATTGTACTCTTTAAATAGATCCAACCAAGAAAAAGATGTTAGGTTGAGAGACACGCATACGCATTATTGAAGGGATCGCTCAAGGGCTTCTTTATCTTCATCAATATTCAAGGTTATGAATCATACATAGAGATTTAAAACCAAGTAACATTCTCCAGGATAGTGAAATGAATCCAAAAATATCATATTTTGGCATGGCTCGAATAGTTGGAGGCGATGAAACACAAGCAAACACAAAACGAATTGTTGGACCTTAGTAAGTATGCAACTTGGTTTAAATATGACATTTGCAATTGCCAATTAAATTCTTTTAGCAAGCTACTAAAAGAGTGATGTACTAAATTTTGGAATCCAGTGGGTACATGTCTCCTGAATATGCTATCAAGGGTCTATACTTAATAAAATCTGATGTGTTTAGCTTTGGAGTATTGCTACTAGAGATTGTGAGTGGCTGGAAGAATACTGACTTCTCTAACAGTGATTCACTCAATTTTCTTAGTTATGTGAGTAGCTTTTTATACCCTTTCAATTTCTTTATGTTTTACCGTAGTCTTACAAATTGAAATGCGTCTTATTTAAGCAAATATTTACTAACAAAAACAGGTTTGGGAGTTGTGGAGGAATGGTCAAAGTTTGGAGTTGACAGATCAAACAACAGGAAATCCTTCCTCTACTTCTATTCTATCAAGATTCATTAACATCGGGCTTCTTTGTGTACAAGAAAGCTCCATTGATCGACCTACCATGGTTGATGTAGTCTCATTTATTAGCAATGAATATGCACCTCTAGCTATACCAAAGCCTCTAGCTTTTAGCATAGACCGAAATACAATAGTTGCCAATGTAGAGAATTGCTCTAGAAACAATATAACCGTTTCAATAATGGAAGCCCGATAGCTTTAAAATTCAAATTTACCCTTAAGTTCAAATTTTAAAATTTCAAATTTACCCTTAATTTTAAATTTTAATATTTCAAATTTAAAACTCTTTATTTACCATGGGTCACCTTGTGACCATTTTGTTTCAATTGTTTTTTTTTTTTTTTTTAAGGAAAATCAAAGGTAATTTTTCTTTTTTGGTGTTTTTGTTAGGGTTTAACAAAAGGAATTGATGGAGGAGGGTAAATTGCATCAAATTGAAAAGTTCGAAAGGTGAAATAGAGAGTTTTTGAAATTTGGGGAGTCTTCTCAAAATGTGCAGTAATTTAGGGATCCTTTATGAAGTTTTCATTTTTTTTTGTTTTTTTATGAGCAAATATACAAGGGAAACTTGGAAAAAGTTACAAATGGGGTCTTGTTCACTGTTAATCCTAATGGAAGAGAGAATTGAAGAAATATTGGGAAGAGAAATGATACGATTCATTTTTTTTTTTTCAATCACCTTTTTATCATTTCCATAGTGAATACACTATTAAATTTGTACGTGGTCCACATGAGTTTACAAATCTAATTGATGAATCTATATTGAGAATGCTTTCAAACACAACGTTAAAAGCGGCTCACTTTGCAAATCACAAAATTGGCCCTACAAGAGACTTTTGCTGCGGATTGCCTGGATTGTGGTTAATGAGTGGTGAAAGGTTAATCTTGCCCTTGCGAAATGATTGTACTCATAGCTATATGAAGGGCAATCTTGACTTCTTAAATTTGCATGTTGGGAGCGCTAAAGCGGTGTACAATGACCAACTCCTATTATAAGGAAAAAAAAAAAAAAAAATCTTAATTTAGAAGTGCTAATTTCCTCTCATTTTTTAGAAAGCTGCGGCCAAAAAGACATCTAATTAAGCTCTAATTTTTTTGCTACCATATTCACCACTCAGCCAATCCAAACGATGTGGGACATTTCTTCGTCGTGTGGTAGGACCCAGCCACTAGTGATCAGGTTTAAAGACTTAACACGATTTTTACTCTAGCAATTAACTCCACCTGCAGGGAATTTTTCAAGTATTAATTTTTGCTTTTTTTTTTTTTTTTCTTCTCTAATTGAAAAGCTTTGAAATTTTTTAAGAATACTAACTTTAAAGCACAACTGACGAAGATGGATGCCCAAGTTTGGAACGCCACAAGCTAAATGGAGGCTTACACCAAACAATGCCGTATGAATTCTAGCTTTGTTGATAGAAACTATATTGGTGCGATGGGGTAACCAAGCTTATTTGGTCGTATACAAAACTCTATTTATAGAAAAAGAGTTTGAATATTATTTCTCTTATATTTTTACATTAACAATAAAATTAATATATACAAACTATATTGTAACTCTTATAAAAAAAGAAGAATAAATTTTGGAGAAGGTGCAAACTTTTCAATTTATCTTTAGATTAATCTTAATTAAAAAAAATTAAAAAAATCAAAATTAATTAAGCATGCCACATTTGCTGAACATGCTGAAAAAATGATGAGAATATGCAAAATAACATTTTTATATGGACAAAAATTTCCTCCAAACCAGTTTGGAGAAAATTTCTTTCAATCTACTTGGCTACTTTAATAGGTACAAGTGTCATCTCTCACATTTTTTTTTTAATATTTTTAAGAGTCATTTATTGTCATTCTACTAACCCAAGAATATAAACATTAATTTTTGAGAAATCTAAAGATGTTGAATGACACATGTCAGTGATGTCACTTATTGAGGTGAAAAAGGATACTTTCTATTACAAATGAAATGGAGAGTATTGTCCCCAAGAGTTAGCTCAATCGGCTGGGACCACACTTAATGAAGTGGAGGTCACTAGTTCGAATCCCCCTCTCCCCTCTTGTGCGGACATGTAAAAAAAAAAAAAAAAAAGAAATGGAGAGTATTCATTTACTTGATTTAGGAGGGTAATATTGTCATTATCTTTTTAAGGGCAAATTTTTTGGACAAGTTTGCCCTCCTAAATGTACTAAATAGATATACAATTTCAAATGAAATGAAGATGATCCGTTTCCGAAGTTTTGGAGGAAATGTCCTCCAAATTGGTTTGGGGGAAATTTCCTCCAAATTTACATCAATCTACATAAACTAGCCTAAGAAAAAAGCTTTCCCAGACAAAGCTGTTCGTGTTTGAATAACTTGTTTCCTTCTTTCTTCGCTACATAACATTTATAGTTTCTGATGAGTTTAACTCTGTATATATAGTTGTTGACTTGGAAATTGGATATGGAAGACTTGTAATGCAGGCTGAGAGTAGAGCAAGTGGGAAGTACATTTATGGTTTATTTTGACGATGAATAAAACCAAAACGAAAAAGATGTCCAACCACCCATGAAATTGCGTCTCTAGATAATTCTGGAGTGAACATTGAATAAATGTGATCAAAGAAGATTAGACCATATTGTGGTGATAATTGTATAACGCGTCTTTCTCATAATAAAACAAATATTTTAAAATATTTGTTTTATTATGAGAAAGACGCATATGTATAACGCATAATTGTATAACGCATATTTGTCCAACCACCCATAATTGTATAACGCATATTTGTTTTGGCATATGGTCCACAATCTTTGGAAATACAACTGAGCTAGCAAGGACTTGACTCCCTTAGCTCCCTAAAGCAACCGGCATTTTACACCTTACCTGAGAAACTTTCTCTCTGCGCCGCTCTCTCCCACTGAAAAAAACCTTCAATTTGGCTGGTGTAAGAAGAGCACGGGCTTCTTCGCTCCTCCTTTTTACTTCTTGATGTTTTTATCTTCTGGGTTTTTTCCTTTTCGTTTGAGACCATATCTATCGCCTTGTGCGATTATTCTCTCTTTTTCCCACCTTCACTGCCGGGGTTTACCAAAGACCGGAATATGAAGGACAAATTCAACGATTGACGGTGGAGGAAATTGTTCAACAAAATAGTGTAAGTATTAATTTCAAAGAGAAAATTAATAAATGTTGTATAATCGATCTTCCTGTCTTATCTGTATGCACGTTCATAACCGTTGGAGAAATTTGTGCTTAGTTTCCACCTCTGTGCAGTCTGTGCTGAAGTAATGTTCAAAATCGGTACATGGAAGTGAACTTCGTCACAAGGAAAGTCCGTTTTCTTGCCTGCGTTCTTTCTTGGGAAGCTTCAAATTCAAGTACAAAGGCAAGCCAATCAGAAAGCTAATCTGGCTGCAAAATGGGCTGCGGCTCACAAATCTTATAGATACACTCCCGGAAGCTCTTCTTTGTATTCCTTTCTTACTTCTTGTTTGTTGCTCCTTTTCCTTCTTCCTCTATTGCATTTTTCTGTAATTAATAACTGCGGTACTGCAAATTAGAGAGGGATGGGTAGCATGATGACTGATCACCAGCCATTGCTCTTATTTGCTCTGCTTTCAATCCTGTCTTATTACAGAGCATGCTTCTCCATAGCTGCTGATACCCTTTCCCCAGGTCACTCTCTCTCTCATTCAAAGAGAGAGACCATAGTATCTAAAGGTGGCACTTTTGAGCTCGGTTTCTTCAAACCAGGCAGTTCATCAAAAATATACCTGGGCCTATGGTATGAAAGGTTTCCTGACGAAATTGTTTGGGTAGCAAATAGAGAAAACCCTCTGTATCGCCCATCTTCCTCAAGACTTTACCTCTCAGAAAATGGCAATCTACTCCTTTTTGAAGGTTCCTCCGAGATCCCAGTTTGGTCAACAAATTTGACATTTCCCAAGTCAAATATAACAGAAGCAGTACTTGGTGATGATGGAAATTTTGTTTTGAGAGGTAGATCGAACACCTCTTCTATATTTTGGGAGAGTTTCGACCATCCAACCGATACATATCTGCCTGGTATGAAGCTTCGGCTCAATAAGGTTACTGGAAAATCACAGCAATTCATTTCATGGAAAAATTCACAAGATCCAGCACCTGGTCTCTTCTTGGCGGGGTCAAACCTAAATGGAAGCCCTCAGCTTTTCTTAGAGTGGAACAGATCCCAAATTTATTGGAGAAAGGAAGTTTCAAATATTATTAAGGAAAGAACCAGTATCTTCAATTGGAGCATTGAGTCAACTACAAATGAAAGTGAGAGATATGTTACATACTCTCTTTATAATCCGTCTAACCCTGCAAACTATCGGATTGACCAAACAGGACGGATCAACACACGTGTGTGGGACACTGGCCCTTTATGGCGTACATTTTCGAATACACCAGGGAATCTATCTGATGTCTACGCTATCTGTGGTGCATTTGGCGTGGTACAATACCCTGACAATTCCTCATACCCTTGTGGGTGTCTAAAAGGTTTCAAACCATTTTCGATGGAAGACACCGGACTAAATGATTGGTCAGGCGGCTGTGTGAGGAAATCTCCTTTGCAATGTGAGAATAATATGTATGCTAATGGCAAAAAAGATTGGTTCATGAAAATATCAAACATGCGATTGCCTGTTTATTCGAAAGCATATTTGGCCGTGAATGCTAGCAGATGCGAATTGGCTTGTATGGAAAATTGTTCTTGCGCAGCTTATGCTTATAATAGGAGTGGGTGTATGATATGGGAAGGAGCTCTTTTGAACTTACTGCAACTTCCATATGGTGGCGAGAGTGGACAAGATATCTATCTCAAACTTGCTGCTGATGAGTATCAAGATCCAAGTACCAAAGGTATGATGAGTGAAATGAGAAGTATGGTTGAGCTAATACTTAATTATATATGTTATCTTTCGTTCTGAACTAATACTTAATTCTCCATTATGGTTGAGTTAATAGTGATTCTTTACATTATAATCAGGCAAAAAATGGAAAGTATGGGTAGCTGTGCTGCTCCCTACAACAGGGCTTATCGTATGCCTCTCAATTTACTTTTCATGCAAACACAAAGGTAAGTGCATGTAAATGTTCTAACCGTACATAGAAATCACTTTAAAAAAAAATTACAAGGAAGTCTACCTTAATCAGATTAAGATAAGAAAATTGTCCCAAGTCCCTGTTCTTAGGAAAGTCCTTGTTCTAATTAGTGCCATTAGTTGGTGATAGATCCCCACAAGCTTCACCATGTCTTCCGGAAGGAGCTTTGCAGTTATTTGGTCATTTCACTCAAATGGGAATGAATTACAAATTGGTACTTACTTGCGGAAATGAATAAATAAACTTACTTACCTTTAGATACTGGCATTGCTCATTAATTGATTTTCTCTTACCAAACACTACATTTCCATGTATAGTGACCAATTCTTATCAAACAGGACAGAGCCCTTCAAGTAATGATCTACTATTATTTGATTTTGATACTGAACTCCATGCAATCAATGATGGAATGAACACCGAAAATCATACGAAGAAACGAGAGAAGAAGGATGCTGAGTTACCACTATTTAGTTATAAGAGTGTATTAGCTGCAACAAATAATTTCTCAGCTATGAATAAACTTGGAGAAGGAGGTTTTGGACCTGTCTACAAGGTACGTTACATTTTCCCGATGAATGTGCTTTGAACAATATTAATAAAACCTACATTAATGGTAAACCTTCAGTTTAAAGAGTTTATGGTTCTCCTTCTTAGGGAAAATTACTTAGAGGACAAGAAATTGCAGTGAAGATGCTTTCAAAAAGATCTGGACAGGGAATTGAGGAGTTCAGAAATGAGACAATACTAATTGCAAAACTCCAGCATAAAAATCTTGTCAGACTCTTGGGTTGTTGTATCGAGCGAGATGAAAAGATATTAATATATGAGTACATGCCCAATAAAAGTTTGGACTACTACCTTTTTAGTGAGTGAACGTTTATGTATAGATATTTTTTTGTGTGTGTGTGTGTGTGTATTTTTTCTCATGTGTTTCTAGGTTCTTAAGCACTAATTTCCTTGGTTGTACTATTTAAATAGATCCAACCAAGAAAGAAATGTTAGGTTGGGAGGCACGCATACGCATTATTGAAGGGATCGCTCAAGGGCTTCTTTATCTTCATCAATATTCAAGGTTACGAATCATACATAGAGATCTAAAACCAAGTAACATTCTCTTGGATGGTGAAATGAATCCAAAAATATCAGATTTTGGCTTGGCTCGAATAGTTGGAGGCAATGAAACACAGGCAAACACAAACCGAGTTGTTGGAACTTAGTAAGTATGCAACTTGTTTTACATTTGATATTTTCAATTCCGAGCGAAATTCATTGAGCAAGCTATTGATAGGTTCATTTATTAAATTTTGGAATGTAGTGGCTATATGTCTCCCGAATATGCAATGGATGGTTTGTACTCAATAAAGTCTGATGTGTTTAGCTTTGGAGTATTGGTGTTAGAGATTGTGAGCGGCAGGAAGAACACTAGCTTCTATAACAACGAGTCACTCAATCTTCTTAGATATGTATGCATCCTCTATACTCTCCCAAATTCCGCATGTTTTACAATAATCTTTTCAATTAAAATGCTATTAATTTTTACTTAAATTTTTTCTTATTTGAAATGAAACTAGGCTTGGGAGTTGTGGAGAGATGATCGAAGTTTGGACTTGATGGAACCAACAATAGGATATGCTTCTTTCACTTCTATTCTGTTGAGGTTCATTAACATTGGCCTTCTTTGTGTCCAAGAAAGCCCAACTGATCGACCTACCATGTCTGATGTAATCTTAATGATTAGCAATGAACATGCACCTCTACCTACACCTAAGCGACCAGCGATTTTCACAGGAAGAAATATAATGGACACAAATTCAATAGTTGACAGTGCAGGAAATTGCTCCAAAAATAGTGTAACTATTTCAGCAATGGAAGCCCGATGATTGATTCCTATGTGAAAGAAATGAAATGTTGGAGAAGCAATCTTTTCATCCTAATTTGTATGCATGTTGATATGCTACATAATTGTCACTAAATGTTGTCTTAGTTCACTCATTTTAGTTTTGTTGCCAATGATACTATAGATAAAAATGTTTTGTGTTTTTTTGTTTTTTTGAAGGGCTATAGATATAAATGTTGCCAACAACTCTAGGTGTCTTAAAAAGATTATCGGTTATTGATTTCCTTCCCCTCCCTCAGCAGTTACCTAAAAGGGTTGAAATCTGCAATCTTGGCTTATTTCTTTTCATGTTTATTCATGTAAGAGACAAAATGTTAACAACTAATTCAAGCATACATCTACTTAATATTTTGAACCCAAATTATGACTAATTCAACTACACATAAAAACTATACTTGTGAACATAAGATTTTGAACCCCCATTTTGCCCTAAGCCACTCCTTTGGTAAATTCCATTGTCCAAAATATCTACTGATGAGGTGAGGGATTTTCCTACCCATCTTCTCCATTGACCCAGCTGCATTAGGAAGACTTGACAACTTGACTCTTCAAAACCTCTCAACATTAAATTTTTTTTGATGATGAATAAAACAAAAAGGAAAAAGATCTCCAATCACCCATGAAATTGCCTCTCTAGCTAATTCTCGAGTGAACATTGAATCAAGGTGATAGACGAAGATTAGACCATATTGTGGTGATAATTGTATAACGCGTCTTTCTCATAATAAAACAAATATTTTGGCATATGGTCCACAATCTTTGGAAATATAAAGATAATAAGAAAAATATATATAAAGATAATTCCGTAATCAGGCAAAATAGAAAAGAAGAAAAATATAAAGATAATGACTCACGAGTTTGGCAACGGTTTTTAGAATAACTCTTTTTTTTAAAAAAAATAAAAAATAAAAATAAAAAGTAAAAACTAAATAAAAGCATTAACAAATAAATTAAAATATAAAACATTTAAAAATAATTTTATTTTATATCATATCACAACTATACAAAAAAGAAAAAAAAAAAAAAAAAAACTTCTTTAAAACATTTTGGGAATGTACCCATACCGCCCTTAAACTACCATCTCTAATCCCCCATTCCTCCTCTCCCTTGCCTTTCTTGCCTCTTTTGAGGCTCCAACTGCCTCTTTGGAGGCCCTATCCATTGACTTTAGTGATTTATCATTTTTCAACAGTTCCGTCATCTCCTCCTCCACGGTAGATCATCTAGTCATTGCCTCTTTCAACCTTTCCTAGCCTCAGATCTGCCCCCTTCTTGAAATCTTTGGATTTGGTTTTTCCAAAATCAAATCTGTCCATTTTGGGAAGCCATAACCTTACAAAGTTACACACACCACTCCACCATGCACCTAAGCCTCTCCACTACTAGCTATTGCCAACCCCGTCGCCATCCGGCCACCACACGTCGGAGCGTGCTCCACACGCGTTGATGTGTGTGCAGCGTTATGCTATGTGTGACTCCTGATTTCCTTTGCTTTGCCACCTCCCACCACTGTTATACCACTGTTATGCCACTGTTACACCAAACAATGCCGTATGAATTCTAGCTTTGTTGATAGAAACTATATTGGTGCGATGGGGTAACCAAGCTTATTTGATCGTATACAAAATTCTATTTATAGAAAAAGAATTTGAATATTATATGTCTCTTATATTTTTACATTAACAATAAAATTAATATATACAAACTATATTGTAACTCTTATAAAAAAAGAAGAATAAATTTTGGAGAAGGTGCAAACTTTTCAATTTATCTTTAGATTAATCTTAATTAAAAAAAATTAAAAAAATAAAAATTAATTAAGCATGCCACATTTGCTGAACATGCTGAAAAAATGATGAGAATTTGCAAAATAACATTTTTATATGGACAGAAATTTTCTCCAAACTGGTTTGGAGAAAATTTTTGTCAATCTACTTGGCTACTTTAATAGGTACAAGTGTCATCTCTCACATTTTTTTTAATATTTTTGAGAGCCATTTATTGTCATTCTACTAACCCAAGAATCTAAACATTAATTTTTGATAAATCTAAAGATGTTGAATGACACAAGTCAGTGATGTCACTTATTGAGGTGGAAAATGATCCTTTCTATTTCAAATAAAATAGATACTATTCATTTATTTGATTTAGGAGGGCAAGATTGTCATTTTCTTTTTAAGGGCAAATTTTTTGGACTAGTTTGCGCTCCTGAATGTACTAAATGGATACACAATTTCAAATGAAATTGAGATGATCTGTTTCCGAGGTTTTGGAGGAAATTTCCTCCAAATTTACTTCAATCTACATCAACTAGTCTAAGAAAAAGGCTTTCTTAAACAAATCTGTGTTTGAATAACTTGTTTCCTTCTTTCTTCACTACTTAACATTTATAGTTTCTGATGAGTTTAACTCAGGTATATATAGTAGTTGACTTGGAAATTGGATATGGAAGACTTGTACGTGGCTTAGATTAAAGCAAGTGGGGAGTACATTTATGGTTTATTTTGACGATGAATAAAACCAAAACGAAAAAGATGTCCAACCACCCATGAAATTGCGTCTCTAGCTAATTCTGGAGTGAACATTGAATAAAGGTGATCAAAGAAGATTAGACCATATTGTGGTGATAATTGTATAACGCGTCTTTCTCATAATAAAACAAATATTTTGGCATATGGTCCACAATCTTTGGAAATACAACTGAGCTAGCAAGGACTTGACTCCCTTAGCTCCCTAAAGCAACCAGCGTTTTACACCTTACCTGAGAAACTTTCTCTCTGCGCCGCTCTCTCCCACTGAAAAAAACCTTAAATTTGGCTGGTGTAAGAGGAGCACGGGCTTCTTCGCTCCTCCTTTTTACTTCTTAATGTTTTTATCTTCTGGATTTTTTCCTTCTCGTTTGAGACCATATCTATCGCCTCGTGCGATTAATCTCTCTTTTTCCCACCTTCACTGCCGGGGTTTACCAAAGACCGATATATGAAGGACACAAATTCAACAATTGACGGTGGAGGAAATTGTTCAACAAAATAGTGTAAGTATTAATTTCAAAGAGAAAATTAATAAATGTTGTATAATCGATCTTTCTGTCTTATCTGTATGCACGTTCATAGCCGTTGGAGAAATTTATGCTTAGTTTCCACCACTGTGCAGTCTGTGCTGAAGTGATGTTCAAAATCGGTACATGGAAGTGAACTTAATTTGTCACAAGGAAAGTGAGCACTCCCTGGAAAAGTCCAAAAGTCCAAAGGCAAGCCAATCAGAAAGCTAATCTCGCTGCAAAATGGGCTCTGGCTCACAAATCTTATAGATACTCTCCCTGGAGCTCTTCTTTGTATTCTTTCCTTTCTTCTACTTTTTTTCTCCTTTTCCTTCTTCCTGTATTGCATTTTTCTGTAATTACTAACTGCGGTACTGCAAGTTAGAGAGGGATGGGTAGCATGACGACTAATCACCAGCCATGGCTCTTATTTGCTCTGCTTCTAATCATGTCTTATTACAGAGCATGCTTCTCCGTAGTTGGTGATACCCTTTCACCAGGTCACTCTCTTTCACTCAGTGAGACCATAGTTGTTGAAATATGTTGAATGTATGATCTTGTTTGTAGGAATCTCCCGTTAGGGTGGATATCCAATGGAGGACGAAAGCAACGTGATAATGAGAGAATGAAAAATTGACGTACGTTCATCTCATTATCAAACTCTGTTTATAGAGTTTGAATATGACTCTTCATCAAGAGTCACAACTTGTCACTCTATCATAACCTCCATGGAAGGTTGTGATTGACTATGGGAATGACCACACTAGTTATGGTGTGATCACCCTTTAAACCATCATCTCCCACTTGATCACACTTTAACATTATGCAATCTAGTTGAACATTATCACCTTGGTACCAAATGTAATTTTTATCCATGTCAACTCTCATCTGTTTAATTTACAGATCGGCATTAGATTATGACATTTTACAATGTGTATACAATTTTGTCATCTTATCTAATCGCACCTTTTTCCATATATTTTTCACACTGCTAATATATTAAAGTGACTTCATTTCGTTTTTAACTAAACGAATGACATCAATTCTCTGTGGTAAGGAACACCGGTTCACACCTATTCCACAATTGACGATTTCAGCCATACACAAAACTATGTGCTGACCTGCACTGATATTTTTAATCAAGTGTTTCCTTGATACCTTTATCAGTGTCTTTTACACTATAAGATCATATATATATTACCAACTTGTAACATAATGTCTCTCGGTGAACCTTACATTTATGAAAGTTGTAATATTATTTCTTAAGTGTTTTCTGTCTATTACCTGACCAATTATCCCCCTTTTAGAAATAGATTTGCACAAAATCGTTCATTCAGGCGTCCCTGAATCCTTCCGCTTGTGCTTAAACATATATGTAGCTACCACCTAGGTGTTTCTTAATCCCATTGTAGCTACATGCTCTTTGAATTTTTCCAAAGACAATCCTTTGGTCATAGGATCGGCTACCATCTCTGTTGAGGGTATATATTCAATTTTAATTTCCCCTCTTTCCACTATATCTTGAATATAGTGATAATTTACATCAATATGTTTGCCTTTGGAGCTTTGTGCTCCACTTTTTATTAAAGAGATAGCAGACTTGTTATCACAAAACATATTGACTGGCTTACTGTTTAAACCTAAATTTAAACTTTCTACAAAGCGTCTAATCCACACTGCATTACTTATTGCTGTGCTGCATGATATATATTCAGCTTCCATAGTGGATTTTGCAACACAATTTTGTTTCTTGCTTAACCAAGAAATAGCTGTTCCACCAAACAAGAACACATATCCACTTGTTGATTTTCTATCATCAGCGTCCCCAGCAAAATCTGCATCTGTGAATCCTTTAATTTCTAGATCACTTATACCAAAACATAAGCCCATGTTTTTAGTGCCTTGTAAATATCTAAATATACGTTTTACTGCTTGCCAATGTGTCTTCCCTGGATTAGATTGATATCTGCTTACTAATCCCACCGCATAACAAATATCAGGTCTTGTAGTTGTCATTGCATACATGAGACTGCCCACAGCTTGGGCATAGGGGATAGATTCCATTTCTTGAACCTCTGTCTCATTTTGAGGACACATTGATTTATTCAAGTATTGACCTCTTGAAATAGGTGTTTTTAGAGGTTTACATTCATTCATATTAAACCTCTTAAGTATCTTTTCCAGATATTTTTCTTGATCCAAATATAATAATTTTAAATTTCTATTTCTAGAAATTTTTATTCCTAAGACATAGGTAGCAGTACCCATATCTTTCATTTCAAATTTGGATGACAAAAAGGATTTTGTATTATTTATCATATCTGGACAGTTACCTGTTAGCAGTATATCGTCTACATATAATGATAATATAGTTAATTTATTATTTTCATTACATATGTAAACACAGTGATCTAGTGGACTTACCTCGAAACCAATTTCTAGTATTGCTTGATGGAACTTCAAATACCATTGCCTCGAAGATTGTTTAAGTCCATACAATGACCTTTTTAATTTGTAGACTTTTTCTTCATGTCCTGTGGCCTGAAATCCTTCAGGTTGTTGCATGTAAATTTCTTCTTTTAATTCTCCATTGAGAAAGGCTGTCTTAACATCTAACTGATGTAATTCCAAATCCATTAATGCTACAATGGACATGATAATCCTCACTGAAGCGAATTTTGCCACAGGTGAGTATGTATCAACAAAGTCTACACCGGGTTGCTAAGTAAACCCTTTAGCCACCAATCTAGCTTTGTACTTTTCAAGACTTCCATCAGCTTTGAATTTTTTTCTTAGAACCCACTTGCATCCAATTGCTTTTCTTTGGCTTGGCAATTCCGTGAGTTCCCACACATCATTTTTCTGAATTGATTCAAGCTCTTCTTCCATAGCTTTAATCCATTTTTCAGCATCATGACTACTTACAGCTTCTTTAAAATTTGCTGGATCTTCTTGCAAATTTATATCATCTATACTTAGCACATAATGATCCTTGAGTGTGGTTGATGGCCGTCTTTGTCTTTTACTCCCACTGTTTTGATTATCTATATCCAATTTAGGTGGATCTTTGGATTTTCTCTTGCTCCCACTATTCTGAATGTCTGTGTTATGTTCTTTTTCTTTCAAAGTAACTTGTGGTGTTTGACATTCAGAATCTTCTTCTTGTAGAAGTCTTATTTCATCCATGGGAGTAATTTGATTGGTGTTTTCTAGAAATGCAGCATCCCTGCTTTCTATTAATCCCTTATCTGGATGGTAAAATCTATATCCACTACCGTTTTCTATATATCCTATAAATCTGCATTCCCATGTTTTACTTTCTAACTTATCCCTTAAGGGTTTTGGAATAAGTACATGTGCCTTACATCCCCACACTTTGAGGTTGTAAAAATCTGGTTTTATGCCTGTCCAATATTCATAAGGGGTAAGAGGTTTTGATTTGGTTTTTATTCTATTAAGAATATATGCTGCAGTGGATAAAGCCTCACCCCAAAAATGAGTGGATAACTCAGCATATGCCATCATGGATCTTGTCATATCCATTAAAGTTCTATTCCTTCTTTCTGCAATCCCATTTTGTTGAGGCTTATAAGGCATTGTATATAAATGTCTTATTCCACTTTCTCTGCAGAAGGAATCCATGGCTTCATATTCACCTCCCCTATCATTATTCAAGTTTTTAATGGACCTTCCCAATTGCTTTTCTACCTCTAATTTATATTCTTTAAATTTTTCAATTGCATCAGATTTATGTTTGATAAGGTAGATATGTCCATATCTTGAATAATCATCTGTAAAGGTAATAAAGTATTTCATTCCTCTATGTGTTTTAGTTCTTAAAGGACCACATATGTCAGAATGAATTACTTCTAATAATTCTGATGATTTCCAGTGTTTTGAAAAAGATTTACTAATCATTTTTCCCTTAATACATGATTCACATATATTAAAATCTTTAGAATTAATTCTAGGTAGTAATCCACTCTTACTCATTCTTTTCATTTTATTTTTGTTGATGTGGCTTAATCTTAAATGCCATAAGAAAGAACTATCTTCAGACACATATGAATACTGTGAAATAGGATCTTTATTATCGACTTTGAGTAAATACATATTGTCTATCTTTACTCCCTTAACAGATATTTTTCCCTTACAAATATAGACCTTACCAGATTTAAACTTAATGCCATATCCTTTGCTATCTAATACGGGAACAAATATTAGATTTCTCCGGATATTTGGCACATATAGAACATTGTGTAAAACAACAGAAGACCCTTTAACATAAATCTTACATTTTCCTTCGCCTAGCACATCACTGTAAGTATTGTTGCCCATGTACACTCTGTGTTCTCCGACCTTTTTCTCTTTGAAATCTAGGAAGAATTCTCGGTCTCTTGTAATATGTCTAGTTGCTGCCGAGTCTATCCACCAAGAATTTGAAGTCGGTTCTGTCATCATCACTTCAGTAATGGTCATAGCTATTTCTTTCTGTTTCTTGTCACCGTTGTTCTTTGGACAATTTGCCTTGAAATGCCCCATTTTTCCACATTTGTAACATGCTCCTTTGATTTTATTTTTACCTTTCGGCTTACCTTTCCATTTCTTTTTGAACTTTCTTGGCTTGCCTTTGTATGCTGGAGCACGTGAAGTTTGAGTATTGATTTGAGCCATCATGAGGTTGCTGGATTGTCCTTCTCTCCTTCTTCTTTTCATCCTTTCTTCTTCTAATACAAGCAAAACTGGTAAGGAAATTATAGATATTTCTTTTCCACTATGGGTTAGTGATGTTATCACATGTTCCCAAGATAGAGGAAGACCATTAAGTATTGTGGTTACTTGCATTTTGTCGGATATTGGATGACCGACAGATGCAAGTTCCTTTGCAATGAGTTCCATTTGGTTTACAAAGTCACCCACATAGTCATCCTCACTCATACGTGCACTATTATATTTATCTAATAATAGTTGTATGTGAGTATCAGACCTAGGGCCATACTTTTCCTCTAATGCTTCCATATTTCCTTAGCAGTCTCGTATCCTTCAAAGAGTGGGATGATATTATCTTTCATGCTATGAAGGAGAGTGGCCTTTGCCATTAGGTCATCTTCCATCAATTTTTCCTTTTTCTTGACAGCATCATCATCTTTCTCATCTTCGACTTCAGGTCTTTTTGATGTGAGAGTGTGTAAAGTTCTCTCATGCGTCAGTACATAAGAGATATGTCGTTTCCACATTCTAAAATTGATTCCATTAAGGCTTTCGACCTTTGAGGAATCTATACCGCTTTTAATAGCCATTTTATAATGTGGATACGATAAACTTAATATAAATACTAATATTTGTTTACTATAACTGTAATGTATCAGATATTACATACATACACACCAACAGAAAAAATTAAAAATGTACTTCTAAGTTATTACAAACCGATAAACAAATAAAAATAGATAAGTTTATTTATTTATTTATTTTTTTTTTTAGATCAGTCGTCTCTAGGATAGGTCAGCCTTGCCTGATAATCATTCATGCAAGCCCTGTAATACGGACGGTTTGGAACTACCGGTATGAACTGGTCACCTCTTGGTGGAAGTGTGTATCGATTATTGCCCATTGGCCACAAATCCCTTGGACTTTGCTCAACTGTCCTTATGATCCTCAAAGGACGTGGACCCCTCAAGCGTCTATCACTTGAAATCTCGGATTGAGCCAAATCTGGTACTGTGAACTCCACTTCCTTATGCTCTGTAGGTGACAGGCAACACGGACGAAAAAACCTCCGATTAGATTGCCTCTGACCTTGATGAGAAGACTCACCCCTTTCCCAATTATATTTTTGGGAATTATAATTTGAAAACCATGTAATACTCTTGCCCCTTAAATTAGCTTTCCAATGCCTTTGAAATGAGTTAAATCGGAGCTATAATGAGTGAGAACGGGTCAAGAAACTACCTGGAGGTCGAAAATGGTGGAATTTTCGGTATTGTTGAGCAGAACCGGGTCGGATCCAACCGGAATTGGGCGGGCTGGGTCTTCGGGCGTGCCACGCGCTGCACAGGTCTGGCGCGTGGCGGGTTGAACTGCGGGCGCGTGGCGGGTTGAAAACGCGGGATGGATCGGCGCTTCGGGTCGGGTCGGACCTCTGGGTCAAATTGGGGCTCCTGGTAGCAATGCGGGTCTCGGGTCGGTTCTGACCCGGTTGTACTGGGCTGAAAACGGGCTTGACCCGATTGGTCTTGGGCCCTTTTTGCTTGGGCTTGGGCTCTCAGTACGGATTTTCGGGCCGTATGCTTCCACTTGGGCCCGGTTCGGGTCACTTCTTGGATCAGGTTTTGAAAATCCGAAAGAGTGTTTTTTTTGGATTTATCCAAAACGACGTCGTGTCGTTTTTTACTCGCCTGCTCGAGAGTTCGAATATTGGCGTCGTTTTGATATGAAACGACGTCGTCCCGAATGGGACTGTAGACGTTTTCTGCTGAGAACGAAACGGCGTCGTTCCTTTGAAGGGGAACGACGTCGTTTGGAGATGATGGGGCGCGCCCCTCTGGAGACGCCGAAACGGCGTCGTTCCGGGGGGCTGTAATGCGCGCCCCTGGGTCAGACGCCTGAACGGCGTCGTTCCAATTAAATGGAATGGCGTCGTTTGGGATACCTGACGCAGGGGGTTCTTTGCCCCTTTCACTGTTGATCAAAACGGTGTAGTTTTGATCAACAGTGGTTTTATCTCCAGAAAAACTCCCAAAACAGCGATTTTTTTCAGAAAAAATTACAGAATTATTTTCTAAAAAATCAGAATTTTTAATTTCATCAACCCTAGAATTATTTTCTTCCCAAGAATTATTTTCTTCCCAAAAATTATTTTCTTTCCAAGAAGAACCAGAAACCGCACCTTTGGTTGGGGATGATTCACCAACGACGTCAAAACCGGGAGGAGGAGAATTTTGGCTTTGAAGATCCACCGAAGGAGATGCATCAAATGGAGTTGCAAAGAATTCCTTCCAGTATTTTTGTTCCAATAAATAGCATTTCTTCAAAGTTTCAAAATCTCCCGTAAATTTTGATCCACCAACAGTAACTTTGAGTAGTTCTTCATGTGGGTTCGAAATGATCAAATGTAAATTGTAAAACGCCACAGAAGATGCCAATCCTAGACTTTGTCTGTTGATGGTTTGCAGAATTTCCCTCATGTACTCTCTATTTTCTTCATCAGAATCTTGTTTTTCTTCTTTGTCTTCCATAACCTTAATGCTCTGCTACCACTGTTGAAATATGTTGAACGTATGATCTTGTTTGTAGGAATCTCCCGTTAGGGTGGATATCCAATGGAGGACAAAAGCAACGTGATAATGAGAGAATGAAAAATTGACGTACGTTCATCTCATTATCAAACTCTATTTATAGAGTTTGAATATGACTCTTCATCAAGAGTCACAACTTGTCACTCTATCATAACCTCCATGGAAGGTTGTGATTGGCTATGGGAATGACCACACTAGTTATGGTGTGATCACTCTTTAAACCATCAATAGTATCTAAACGTGGCACTTTTGAGCTCGCTTTCTTCCAAAAAGGCACTTCATCAAAAATCTACCTGGGCATATGGTATGGAAGGTTTCATGAGGAAATTGTTTGGGTAGCAAATAGAGAAAACCCTCTGTCTCACCCATCTTCCTCAAGACTTTACCTCTCAGAAAATGGCAATCTACTCCTTTTTGAAGGTTCCTCCGAGATCCCAGTTTGGTCAACAAATTTGACATTTCCCAAGTCAAATATAACAGCAGCAGTACTTGGTGATGATGGAAATTTTGTTTTGAGAGGTAGATCGAACACCTCTTCTATATTTTGGGAGAGTTTCGACCATCCAACCAATACATTGCTGCCAGGTATGAAGGTTTGGGTCAATAAGGTTACTGGAAAATCACAGCAGCTCATTTCATGGAAAAATTCACAAGATCCAGCACCTGGTCTCTTCTCGGTGGGGTTAAACCTAAATGGAAGCCTTCAGTTTTTCTTTGAGTGGAACAGATCCCAAATTTATTGGAGTTCGGAAGTTTTTAATGGTATTAAGGATGGGAACAGTATCTTCAAGTTGAGTTTTGTGTCAACTACAAATGGAAGTGAGAGATATTATACCTACTCTCTTTATAATCCGTCTAACCCTGCTAATTATCGGATTGACCAAACAGGACAGTTCAAGTCACGTGTGTGGCATTATGACCCTCCCATTTGGAGTACATATTGGTCTGCACCGAGGAATCTATCCGATGTCTACGCTTTGTGTGGTGCATTTGGCGTGGTACAAGACCACCCTGACAATTCCTCATACGCTTGTGGGTGTCTAAAAGGTTTCAAACCATTTTCGATGGAAGACACCAGACTAAATGATTGGTCAGGCGGCTGTGTGAGGAAATCTCCTTTGCAATGTGAGAATAATACGCATGCTAATGGCAAAAAAGATTGGTTCATGAAAATACAAAACATGCGATTGCCTGTTTATTCGAAAGCATATTTGGCCATGAAAGCTAGCAGATGTGAATTGGCTTGCATGGAAAATTGTTCTTGTGCAGCTTATGCTTATAATAGGAGTGGGTGTATGATATGGGAAGGAGCTCTTTTGAACTTACTGCAACTTCCATATGGTGGTGAGATTGGACAAGATATCTATCTCAAACTTGCTGCTGATGAGTATCAAGATCCAAGTACCAAAGGTATGATGAGTGAAATGAGAAGTATGGTTGAGCTAATACTTAATTATATATGTTATCTTTCGTTCTGAACTAAAACTTAATTCTCTATTATGGTTGAGTTAATAGTGATTCTTTACATTATAATCAGGCAAAAAATGGAAAGTATGGGTAGCTGTGCTGCTCCCTACAACAGGGCTTATCGTATGCCTCTCAATTTGCTTTCCATGCAAAGGAAGGATCAAACACAAAGGTAAGTGCATGTAAATGTTCTAACCGTACATAGAAATCACTTTAAAAAAAATTACAAGGAAGTCTACCTTAATCAGATTAAGATAAGAAAATTGTCACAAGTCCTTGTTCTTAGGAAAGTCCTTGTTCTAATTACTGCCATTAGTTGGTGATGGATCCCCACAAGCTTCACCATGTCTTCCGGAAGGAGCTTTGCAGTTATTTGGTCATTTCACTAAAATGGGAATGAATTACAAATTGGTACTTACTTGCAGAAATGACTAAATAAACTTACTTACCTTTAGATACTGGCATTGCTCATTAATTGATTTTCTCTTACCAAACACTACATTTCCATGCATAGTGACCAATTCTTATCAAACAGGACAGAGCCCTTCAAGTAATAATCATCTATTATTTTATTTTGATACTGAACTCCATGCAATCAATGATGGAATGAACACCAAAAATAATACGAAGAAACGAGAGAAGAAGGATGCCGAGTTACCACTATTCAGTTATAAGAGTGTATTAGCTGCAACAAATAATTTCTCAGCTATGAATAAACTTGGAGAAGGAGGTTTTGGACCTGTCTACAAGGTACGTTACATTTTCCTCTTCCTGATGAATGTGCTTTCAACACTATTAAAACCAACATTAATGGTAAACCTTCATGAAAGTTTAAAGAGCTTTTGGTTCTTCTTCATAGGCAAAATTACTTAGAGGGCAAGAAATTGCAGTGAAGATGCTTTCAAAAAGATCTGGACAGGGTATTGAGGAGTTCAGAAATGAGACAATACTAATTGCAAAACTCCAGCATAGAAATCTTGTCAGACTGTTAGGTTGTTGTATTGAGCAAGATGAAAAGATATTAATATATGAGTACATGCCCAATAAAAGTTTGGACTTCTGTCTTTTTGGTAAGTGCACGTTTATGTATATATATGTGTATATATATTTTTCTCATATGTTTCTAGGTTCTTAAGCACTAATTTCCTTGGTTGTACTATTCAAATAGATCCAACCAAGAAAAAGATGCTAGGCTGGGAGACACGCATACGCATTATTGAAGGGATTGCTCAAGGGCTTCTTTATCTCCATCAATATTCAAGGTTACGAATCATACATAGAGATTTAAAACCTAGTAACATTCTCTTGGATAGTGAAATGAATCCAAAAATATCAGATTTTGGCATGGCTCGAATAGTTGGAGGCAATGAAACACGGGCAAACACAAACCGAATTGTTGGAACTTAGTAAGTATGCAACTTGTTTTACATTAATTGAGCAAGCTAAATTTCTCTTGTTTTACATTTACTTAGTAAGTAACATTCTCTTGGTACTTTGAATTCCTAGTTAAATTTTTTGAGCAAGCTACTAATCGGGTCGTTTTCTAAATTTTGGAATGTAGTGGCTATATGTCTCCTGAATATGCTATGGATGGTTTGTACTCAATAAAGTCTGATGTGTTTAGCTTTGGAGTATTGGTGTTAGAGATTATGAGCGGCAGGAAGAACACTAGCTTCTATAACAACGAGTCACTCAATCTTCTTAGATATGTATGTAGCTTTTATACTCTTCAAAATTCCTCATGTTTTACAATAATCTTTAAAATTAAAATGCTATTAGTTTTTAATTAAATTTAGTCTTATTTGAAATGAAACTAGGCTTGGGAGTTGTGGAGAGATGATCGAAGTTTGAACCTAATGGAGCCAACAAGAAGATATCCTTCTTCTACTTCTATTATGTTGAGATTTATTAACATTGGCCTTCTCTGTGTCCAAGAAAGCTTGACTGATCGACCTACCATGTCTGATGTAATCTCAATGATTAGCAATGAGCATGCACCTCTATCTACACCTAAGCAACCAGCATTTTCCACAGGCCGAAATATGATGGACACAAATTTAACAATTGACAGTGCAAAAAATTGCTCAAAAAATAGTGTAACTATTTCAGCAATGGAAGTCCGATGATTGATTCCTATCTGAAAGAAAAGAAATGTTGGAGAAGCAATCTTTTCAGCCTAATTTGTATGCATGTTGATATGCTACATAATTTTCACTAAATGTTGCATGTCTTAGTTCACTCATTTTGGTTTCGTTGCCAATGATACTATAGATGTAAATTTTTTTTTTTTTTTTTTTTTTTTTTTTTTTTTTTTTTTTTTAAGGTCTATAGAATAAATGTTGCCAGCAACTTCAGGTGTCTTTAAGAGATTATCGATTATTGATTTCCTTCCCCTCCCTCAGTGGCTACCTCAAAGGGTTGAAATCTGAAATCTTGACTTATTTCTTTTCATGTTTATTCATGTAAGAGACAGAATGTTAACAACTAATTCAAGCACACATCTACTTAATGTTTAAGACCCAAATTATGACTAATTTGACTACACATGCATAAAAACTATACTTGTGAACATCACATTGTAACTAAATAGACATGTTCATGAAGATTTTGAACAATATCTTCAAATTATGTGATACATATAACTGCAATGATTGATGTTTATAAACGGTATATCAAGAAACTAATTAATATCAACACAATCCTTATAAACGTTATTCTTATAGGATTATCTCTTTATAATCCTTCTTTCTTCACGACATAACATTTATAGTTTCTGATGAGTTTAATTCGGTAGTAGTTGATGACTTGGAAATTGGATATGGAAGACTTGTAATCCAGGCTGAGATTAGAGTAAATCTGGGAGGGAGGTGGGGTACGCATGTGATAATAATCGGTCTGTGCTTTGGGATTTTCCTACCCATCTCTTCCATTAGAAAGACTTGACTCCTTGACTCCTTGCCTCTTCAAAACCTTTGAATAAAACCAAAACGAGAAAAGATTTCCAATCGCCCCTGAAATTGCCTCTCTAGCTAATTCTCGAGTGAACATTATTGAATAAAGGTTGACCATATTGTGGTGATAATTGTATAACGCGTCTTTCTCATAATAAAACAAATATTTTGGCATATGGTGCAGAATCTTTGGAAATACAACTGAGCTAACAAAGACTTGACTCCCTTAGCTCCCTAAAGCAACCAGCGTTTTACTCATATATTAACATTTTTTCATCTCGCTCAATACAGCAACCCATGATTCTAACAAGATTTCTATGTTGGAGTCTGACAATTAATATTGTCTAATTTCTGAACTCCACAAGCCCCTGTCCAGATATTTTTGAAAGCATCTTTACAGCAATTTCCTGCCCCTAAAATGATTTTCCCTATAAAAGAGAACCTTAAGCTTACCTTTATGGGGTAGCTTTTTAGTTATGTGAGTAGCTTTTTATACCCTTTCAATTTCTTTATGTTTTACCTTAGTCTTACAAATTGAAATGCTTCTTATTTAAACAAATATTTACTAACGAAAACAGGTTTGGAAGTTGTGGAGAAATGGTCAAAGTTTGGAGTTGATGGATCAAACAACAGGAAATCCTTCCTCTACTTCTATTCTATCAAGATTCATTAACATCGGGCTTCTTTGTGTACAAGAAAGCTCCATTGATCGACCTACCATGGTTGATGTAGTCTCATTTATTAGCAATCAATATGAACCTCTACCATTGCATAGACCGAAATACAACGGCTGCTAATGTAGAGAATTGCTCAAGAAACAATATAATTGTTTCAATAGTGGAAGCCCGATAGCTTTAAAATTCAAATTTACCCTTAAGTTCAAATTTTAAAATTCCAAATTTACACTTAATTTCAAAATTTAAAATTTAAAATTTACCCTTAATTTCAAAATTTAAAATTTCAAACTTTAAAACTCTCAATTTACCTTGGGTCACCTTGTGACCATTTTGTTTTCATTTAGTTTCATTTTTTTTTAAAAAAAAAAAGGAAAATCAAAGTGTAATTTGGTCTTTTTTTGGCTTTCTGTTAGGTTTTAACAAAAAGAATTAATGGAGGAGGGTAAATTGCATCAAATTGAAAAGTTCGAGAGATGAAATTGAGAATTTTTGAAATTTGGGAGTCTTTTCAAAATGTGCAATTCAGGGGTCTTTTGTGAAGTTTTTCCTTTTTATTTTTTATGAGCAAATATACAAGGGAAACTTGGAAAAAGTTACAAATGGGGTCTTGTTCACTGTTAATCCTAATGGAAGAGAGAATTGGAGAAATATTGGGAAGAGAAATGATACAATTCATTTTTTTTTTCCAATCACCTTTTAATTATTTCCATAGTAAATGAATGAATCCACCATTAAATTTGTATGTGGTCCACATGAGTTTATAAATCTAATAGATGAATTTATATTAAGAATGCTTTCAAACACAACGTTAAAAGCTGTCCACTTTGCAAATCACAAAATTGGCCCTACAAGAGATTTTGCTGCGGATTGCCTGGATTGTGGCTAATGAGTGGTGAAAGGTACGTTAATCTTGCCCTTGCGAAATGATTGTACTCATAGCTATATGAAGGGCAATCTTGACTTCTTAAATTTGCATGTTGGGAGTGCTAAAGCCGTGTACAATGACCAACTCCAATTATAAGGGAAAAAAAAAAAAAAATCTTAATTTAGAAGTGCTAATTTCCTCTCATTTTTTAGAAAGCTGCGGCCAAAAAGACATCTAATTAAGCTCTAATTTTTTTGCTACCATATTCACCACTCAGCCAATCCAAACGATGTGGGACATTTCTTCGTCGTGTGGTAGGACCCAGCCACTAGTGATCAGGTTTAAAGACTTAACACGATTTTTACTCTAGCAATTAACTCCACCTGCAGGGAATTTTTCAAGTATTAATTTTTGCTTTTTTTTTTTTTTTTCTTCTCTAATTGAAAAGCTTTGAAATTTTTTAAGAATACTAACTTTAAAGCACAACTGACGAAGATGGATGCCCAAGTTTGGAACGCCACACGCTAAATGGAGGCTTACACCAAACAATGCCGTATGAATTCTAGCTTTGTTGATAGAAACTATATTGGTGCGATGGGGTAACCAAGCTTATTTGATCGTATACAAAATTCTATTTATAGAAAAAGAGTTTGAATATTATATGTCTCTTATATTTTTACATTAACAATAAAATTAATATATACAAACTATATTGTAACTCTTATAAAAAAAGAAGAATAAATTTTGGAGAAGGTGCAAACTTTTCAATTTATCTTTAGATTAATCTTAATTAAAAAAAAAATTAAAAAATCAAAATTAATTAAGCAGTTTGGAGAAAATTTCTTTCAATCTACTTGGCTACTTTAATAGGTACAAGTGTCATCTCTCACATTTTTTTTAAATATTTTTAAGAGTCATTTATTGTCATTCTACTAACCCAAGAATCTAAACATTAATTTTTGATAAATCTAAAGATGTTGAATGACACAAGTCAGTGATGTCACTTATTGAGGTGGAAAATGATCATTTCTATTTCAAATAAAATAGATAGTATTCATTTATTTGATTTAGGAGGGCAAGATTGTCATTTTCTTTTTAAGGGCAAATTTTTTGGACTAGTTTGCGCTCCTAAATGTACTAAATGGATACACAATTTCAAATGAAATTGAGATGATCTGTTTCCGAGGTTTTGGAGGAAATTTCCTCCAAATTGGCTTGGAGGAAATTTCGTCCAAATTTACTTCAATCTACATCAATGGAAATTCAAGATATAATTAAACATCAATTCGTTTATTTTCCTACATTTTCCCAGCAACCAAACAAAGAATTAATTCAACAACTTATCGAAACTTCGAATTGAGAAACGTACCCAGAACAGCAAGCTCGGTTGAGCTTCCTCAACCGATCCCAGCCATTGAGATGAGACTCATCAAGGGTTTACAATCTCCTCTAGATTGGTCCATTCGAAGATGCAGCACTTAATTGGGCCTGCCCAATAGAAAAGATGCAAGATGGTCTGGTGATGATTAGCCCACGGTCGGAACCATGGGGCTAAAAGCTATGTTCCCCCAATTTGAAATTTTCCCTTAATATATACACTAGTGAGTGGTGACCGACCCAAAAGAAATACTTATTAAAAAAAAAATTGAAAGAAATAACTGAAACATAATTATTGTAAAAAATATTAAATAATATAAATAAATAATAATCATCAACACATTAACTACAAAGAATGTAGTACTTAATGTTAAAATATATAAAGAATGTCTTTATATTCATCAACACATTAACTTAAAAGAACAATTCAAATATTAAAGTTTAAAAATATAATTTGATTACTTAAGATTAAATTGAGAAAATAAATTCTTGTGAAAGTTTGAGTGCCTCCATTTATTGAAAAAAATCTGGGTGGGCGCCTCTACATGAAAAAAGGAAAAGACCAATCATATTTTTGATCTGAAGTGAATAAGGTTCGTTGGTTAATGTGATTCATATAGAAGAAAGCCAAATTAAACTTTTGAAGCTATTGTGGTGGGAGGTGAACGTCTCATTTACTAGGGCTATAAGATTTGGTCTTCAAGTGAAACAATTTGTAATAGTAGTCTTCTATGGTAGATGCATTTAGAGTTGGCTAACTCCTCGACTGATTTTACTTTTTAAGAATTATCTTCATAACCAAATATATGTGTCTCTTGATTTACAACTTTATATATATATATATATATATATATATATATATATATATATATTTTGGTGTTGTTGCATGCTTAAGATTTTTAATTCTGTTTATTGTTGGTAAATACCTATTCAACCTCCTTCTAGATGTAGATCGGAGACTATTAGATTTTTCAAATATATGTAATACTTTCCTTCTGAAAATTCTTTCGATCTATGTAATACTACTATTCTGCCAGAAATTACGATCACGCAGAAATAAAAGTTTGACTCAAGTTGATATTGACACAAAAGTGTTGGACATACACAATTACAACAAAAAGAGCTCAGCGTTTTCCAATTGTTATCTGTAAGGAATGGCCAGCATCTTTTGGAGGTGATCTTTGTCACAAAAAAAGTCCCCAAGTCTTTTTAGTCTGCGTTCCTTGGTAAGCCTCAAAAGTCCAAAGGCAAGCCAATCAGAGAGCTCATCTACCTCCAAAATGGGATGTGGCTCACAATTCTTATGAATATGCTTTCTGTAGCTCTCATTTGTATTGTTTTCTTAAATTCTTGTTTGTTGCTCCTTCCCCTTCTTTCTGTATTGCTTAGAAAAAAACAGGAACCAAGTTTTCTTCTAGCATTTTTTCTGTAATTATTAACTGCGTTACAGCAAGTTATACAGAAAGATATATGAGAAGCATGACGAGGAAGCCACGGCTCTTATTTGCTCTGCTTCTAATCATGTCTTATTACAGAGCATGCTTCTCCATAGTTGGTGATACCCTTT
>NC_081541.1:33739357-33741978 GCF_901000735.1 Corylus avellana | reverse complement strand
CTTTATGTTTTACCTTAGTCTTACAAATTGAAATGCTTCTTATTTAAACAAATATTTACTAACGAAAACAGGTTTGGAAGTTGTGGAGAAATGGTCAAAGTTTGGAGTTGATGGATCAAACAACAGGAAATCCTTCCTCTACTTCTATTCTATCAAGATTCATTAACATCGGGCTTCTTTGTGTACAAGAAAGCTCCATTGATCGACCTACCATGGTTGATGTAGTCTCATTTATTAGCAATCAATATGAACCTCTACCTTTGCATAGACCGAAATACAACGGTCGCTAATGTAGAGAATTGCTCAAGAAACAATATAATTGTTTCAATAGTGGAAGCCCGATAGCTTTAAAATTCAAATTTACCCTTAAGTTCAAATTTTAAAATTCCAAATTTACACTTAATTTCAAAATTTAAAATTTAAAATTTACCCTTAATTTCAAAATTTAAAATTTCAAACTTTAAAACTCTCAATTTACCTTGGGTCACCTTGTGACCATTTTGTTTTCATTTAGTTTCATTTTTTTTTAAAAAAAAAAAGGAAAATCAAAGTGTAATTTGGTCTTTTTTTGGCTTTCTGTTAGGTTTTAACAAAAAGAATTAATGGAGGAGGGTAAATTGCATCAAATTGAAAAGTTCGAGAGATGAAATTGAGAATTTTTGAAATTTGGGAGTCTTTTCAAAATGTGCAATTCAGGGGTCTTTTGTGAAGTTTTTCCTTTTTATTTTTTATGAGCAAATATACAAGGGAAACTTGGAAAAAGTTACAAATGGGGTCTTGTTCACTGTTAATCCTAATGGAAGAGAGAATTGGAGAAATATTGGGAAGAGAAATGATACAATTCATTTTTTTTTTCCAATCACCTTTTAATTATTTCCATAGTAAATGAATGAATCCACCATTAAATTTGTATGTGGTCCACATGAGTTTATAAATCTAATAGATGAATTTATATTAAGAATGCTTTCAAACACAACGTTAAAAGCTGTCCACTTTGCAAATCACAAAATTGGCCCTACAAGAGATTTTGCTGCGGATTGCCTGGATTGTGGCTAATGAGTGGTGAAAGGTACGTTAATCTTGCCCTTGCGAAATGATTGTACTCATAGCTATATGAAGGGCAATCTTGACTTCTTAAATTTGCATGTTGGGAGTGCTAAAGCCGTGTACAATGACCAACTCCAATTATAAGGAAAAAAAAAAAAAAAAAATCTTAATTTAGAAGAGCTAATTTCCTCTCATTTTTTAGAAAGCTGCGGCCAAAAAGACATCTAATTAAGCTCTAATTTTTTTGCTACCATATTCACCACTCAGCCAATCCAAACGATGTGGGACATTTCTTCGTCGTGTGGTAGGACCCAGCCACTAGTGATCATGTTTAAAGACTTAACACGATTTTTTCTCTAGCAATTAACTCCACCTGCAGGGAATTTTTCTAGTATTAATTTTTGCTTTTTTTTTCTTCTCTAATTGAAAAGCTTTGAAATTTTTTAAGAATACTAACTTTAAAGCACAACTGACGAAGATGGATGCCCAAGTTTGGAACGCCACACGCTAAATGGAGGCTTACACCAAACAATGCCGTATGAATTCTAGCTTTGTTGATAGAAACTATATTGGTGCGATGGGGTAACCAAGCTTCTTTGATCGTATACAAAATTCTATTTATAGAAAAAGAGTTTGAATATTATATGTCTCTTATATTTTTACATTAACAATAAAATTAATATATACAAACTATATTGTAACTCTTATAAAAAAAGAAGAATAAATCTTGGAGAAGGTGCAAACTTTTCAATTTATCTTTAGATTAATCTTAATTAAAAAAATTAAAAAAATCAAAATTAATTAAGCATGCCACATTTGCTGAACATGCTGAAAAAATGATGAGAATTTGCAAAATAACATTTTTATATGGACAGAAATTTTCTCCAAACTGGTTTGGAGAAAATTTCTGTCAATCTACTTGGCTATTTTTTAATATTTTTTAGAGCCATTTATTGTCATTCTACTAACCCTAGAATCTAAACATTAATTTTTGATAAATTTAAAGATGTTGAATGACACAAGTCAGTTATGTCACTTATTGAGGTGGAAAATAATCCTTTCTATTTCAAACAAAATAGATAGTATTCATTTATTTGATTTAGGGGGGCAAGATTGTCATTTTCTTTTTAAGGGCAAATTTTTTGGACTAGTTTGCGCTCCTAAATGTACTAAATGGATACACAATTTCAAATGAAATTGAGATGATCTGTTTCCGAGGTTTTGGAGGAAATTTCCTCCAAATTGGCTTGGAGTGAACATTGAATAAAGGTTATCAAAGAAGATTAGACAATATTGTGGTGATAATTGTGTAACTTGTCTTTCTCATAATAAAACAAATATTTTGGCATATGGCCCACAATCTTTGGAAATATAAAGATAATAAGAAAAATATATATAAAGATAATTCTGTAATCAGGCAAAATAGAAAAGAAGAAAAATATAAAGGTAACTAGTGCGGTGACCAAGTTTCATGGTGTTCATGCCAAAAATTTATGAAGCTGTGCAAAAATTTATGTACATGTATAGACCTGTCATGTTAGTTTAGAAGGTATAATTTGTCATTACTCTTTAAA
>NC_081541.1:33734099-33739257 GCF_901000735.1 Corylus avellana | reverse complement strand
GTTTAGTAAGCTTCTGTTAGTGAAAGAGTTAATATAGTATTTCTCTTCTTTTTAATTTTTGTTTACCTACAGTTATGTGGTTGTTTTGGAGCTTTTTGTTGGGTTGCCTAGCAATTTGTTGTTCTTTGTTGTAATTTCTTAGTTGATGTACTTTAAAAAATAATAATAAAAAAAAAAATCCAAAGGAAAAATGAGGTATAACTGATCTAGCAAAGACTTGACTCCCTTAGCTCCCTAAAGCAACCGGCATTTTACACCTTAACGATTTGCCTTGAACTTATCTGAGAAGCTTTCTCTCTGCACCGCCATCTCCCACTGAAAAAAACCTTAAATTTGGCTGGTGTAAGAGGAGCACGGGCTTCTTCGCTCCTCCTTTTTACTTCTTGATGCTTTTATCTTCGGGTTTTTTCCTTCTCGGTTGAGACCATATCCATTGCCTTGTGCGATTAATCTCTCTTTGCAAGATCCAGCACCTGGTCTGTTCTCGGTGGGGTTAAATCCAAACGGAAGCAATCAGTTTTTCTTGAAGCCACCTCCCGCCACTGTTGCCATTCTCTTGAAGCCATTTACTGCCTTTCGGCGTCCACTGTCAATTCAACAATTGAAGGTGGAGGAAATTGTTCAACAAAATAGTGTAGGTATTTCAAAGAGAAAATAAATGTCGTGTAATCGATCTTTCTGTCTTAGCTGTTGGAGAAATTTGTGCTGAAGTGATGTTCAAAATGGGTACATGGAAGTGAACTTTGTCATAAGGAAAGTCCGTTTTCATGCCTGCGTTCCTTCTTGGGAAGCTTCAAAAGTCCAAAGGCAAGCCAATCAGAAAGCTAATCTGGCAGCAAAATGGGGTGCGGCTCACAAATCTGATACACTCCCTGGAGCTCTTCTTTGTATTCTTTTCTTTCTTCTTGTTTGTTTCTCCTTTTCCTTCTTCCTGTATTGCTCCGTAAAAAAAAAAAGTCAAAGTTTTCTTCTAGCATTTTTCTGTAATTACTTTTCCTTCTCCCTGTACTGCAAGTTAGAGAGGGATAGGTAGCATGATGACTAATCACCAGCCATGCCTCTTATTTGCTCTGCTTTCAATCCTGTCTTATTACAGAGCATGCTTCTCCATAGCTGCTGATACCCTTTCACCAGCTCACTCTCTTTCAAAGAGCGACACCATAGTATCTCAAGGTAACAATTTTGAGCTGGGTTTCTTCAAACCAGGCACTACATTAAAAATCTACCTGGGCATATGGTATAAAGGGTTTCATGAGGAAATTGTTTGGGTAGCAAATAGAGAAAACCCTTTGTCTAGCCCATCTTCCTCAAGACTTGAGCTCTCAGAAAATGGCAATCTACTCTTGTTTGAAGGTTCCTCCGAGATCCCAGTTTGGTCGACAAATTTGACATTTCCCCAGTTAAATATAACTGAAGCAGTACTTGGTGATAATGGAAATTTTGTTTTGAGAGGTAGATCAAACACCTCTTCTATATTTTGGGAGAGTTTCGACCATCCAACCGATACATTGCTGCCAGGTGCGAAGCTTTGGGCTAGAAAACCACAGCAGCTCATTTCATGGAAAAATTCAGAAGATCCAGCACCTGGTTTGTTCTCGTTGGGGTTAAACCCAAATGGAACTTTCTTAGAGTGGAACAGATCCCAAATCTATAGGACGTCGGAAGTTTGGAATGGAACATTTCTCAGCTCACTTTCTGAAAGGAGCATTATCTTCAACTACACTTTTGTGTCAAGTAAAAATGAAAGTGAGAGATATTTTACTTACTCTCTTCATAATCCTTCTAACCTCGCCAGATTTCGAATTGCCCAAACTGGACAGATTATGGCACTGGTGTGGCTGCCTGGCCTTTCCATTTGGAGTATAATTGGGACTTCACCGAGCAACCTATCTGATGTCTACGTCTTGTGTGGTGCATTTGGCGTGGTACAATACCCTGACAATTCCTCAAACCCTTGTGAGTGTCTAAAAGGTTTCAAACCATTTTCGATGGAAGACATCAGACTAAATGATTGGTCAGGCGGTTGTGTGAGGAAATCTCCTTTGCAATGTGAGAATAGTACGTATGCTAATGTCAAAAAAGATTGGTTCATGAAAATATCAAACATGCGATTGCCTGTTTATTCGAAAGCATATTTGGCCTCGAATGCTAGCAGATGTGAATTGGCTTGCATGGAAAATTGTTCTTGCACAGCTTATGCTTATAATATGAATGGGTGTATGATATGGGAAGGAGCTCTTTTAAACTTACTGCAATTCCCAAATGGTGGCAAGACTGGACAAGATATCTATCTCAAACTTTCTGCTCATGAGTATCCAGATCTGCGTACCAAAGGTAGGATGAGTGAAATGAGAAGTATGGTTGAGCTAATACTTATATATATATATATATATATATATATATATATATATATATGTTATCATGAAGTAATACTTAATTATCTATATATTATGGTTGAGCTAATAGTGATTATTGTCATCAGAATCAGGCCAAAAATGGAGAGTGTGGGTAGCTGTGCTGATCCCTGCAACAGGGCTTATCTTATGTCTCTCAATTTGCTTTTCATGCAAGGGAAAGCTCAAATGCATCGGTAAGTGTAAATGTTCTAACTGTATATGGAACTCACAAGTCCTTCTTGTACCTTAATCTAAGACAAGAAAATTGTCACAACTCCTTGTTCTTAGGAAAGTCCTCGTTCTAATTACTGTCATTAGTTGGTGATGGATCCCCACAAGCTTCACCATGTCTTCGGCAAGGAGCTTTGCAGTTATTTGGTCATTTCACTAAAATGGGAATGAATTGCTAAATTATTACTACTTATTTGCAGAAATGACTAAATAAACTTACTTACCTTTAGATATATACCGGCATTGCTCAACTGATTTTCTCTTACCAAACACCACATTTCCATGTTTACTGACAAATTTTTATCATTCTAGATCAAACAGGAGAGAGCCCTTCAAGTAATAATCTACTATTATTTGATTTTGATACTGAACTCCATGCAAACAATGATGGAATGAACACCGAAAATAATAAAAAGAAACGAGAGAAGAAGGATGCTGAGTTACCATTATTCAGTTATGAGAGTGTATTAGCTGCAACAAATAATTTCTCAGGTGTGAATAAACTTGGAGAAGGAGGTTTTGGACCTGTCTACAAGGTACGTTACATTTTCCTGATGAATGTGCTTTGAACACTATAAATAAAAACTACATTAATGGTAAACCGTCATGAAAGTATAAAGAGTTTATGGTTCTCCTTCTTAGGGAAAATTACTCCGAGGACATGAAATTGCAGTGAAAATGCTTTCAAAAAGATCTGGACAGGGAATTGAGGAGTTCAGAAATGAGACAATACTAATTGCAAAACTTCAACATAGAAATCTTGTCAGACTCTTAGGTTGTTGTATCGAGCGAGATGAAAAGATATTAATATATGAGTACATGCCCAATAAAAGTTTGGACTTCTACCTTTTTGGTGAGTGAATGCACATGTATGTATGTATCTATATGTGTATATTTTTGCCTCTCATATGTTTCTAGGTTCCTAAGTACTAATTTCCTTGGTTGTACTATTTAAATAGATCCAACCAAGAAAAAGATGTTAGGCTGGGAGACACGCATACAAATTATTGAAGGGATCGCTCAAGGGCTTCTTTATCTTCATCAATATTCAAGGTTACGAATCGTACATAGAGATCTAAAACCTAGTAACATTCTCTTGGATAGTGAAATGAATCCAAAAATATCAGATTTTGGCTTGGCTCGAATAGTTGGACGCAATGAAACACAAGCAAACACAAACCGAATTGTTGGAACTTAGTAAGTATGCAACTTGTTTTACATTTGATATTTTCAATTCCTAGCTAAATTCATTGAGCAAGCTACTGATAAGTTTGTTTACAAAATTTTGGAATATAGTGGCTATATGTCTCCCGAATATGCTATGGCTGGTTTGTACTCAACAAAGTCTGATGTGTTTAGCTTTGGAGTATTGGTGTTAGAGATTGTGAGTGGCAGGAAGAACACTAGCTTCTATAACAATGAGTCACTCAATCTTCTTAGATATGTATGTAGCTTTTATACTCTCCCTAATTCCTTATGTTTTACAATAATCTTTTAAATTAAAATGCTATTAGTTTTTAATTAAATTTAGTCTTATTTGAAATGAAACTAGGCTTGGGAGTTGTGGAAAGATGATCAAAGTTTGGACTTGATGGAGCCAACAATAGGATATCCTTCTTCCACTTCTATTATGTTGAGATTCATTAACACTGGCCTTCTCTGTGTCCAAGAAAGCCCAACTGATCGACCTACCATGTCTGATGTAATCTCAATGATTAGCAATGAACATGCACCTTTACCTACACCTAAGCAACCAGCGTTTTTCACAGGCCAAAATATGATGGATACAAATTCTGCAGTTGACAGTGCAGGAAATTGCTCAAAAAATAGTGTAACTATTTCAGCAATGGAAGCCCGATGATTGATTCCTATATGAAAGAAAAGAAATGTTGGAGAAGCAATCTTTTCACCCTAATTTGTATGCATGTTGATATGCTAAAGAATTGTCACTAAATGTTGTCTTTGAATTTGTAAGTTTTTATGGGATACTATAAATGTTGTTAACAATTTCAGGTGTCTTTAAAAGATTATCAATTATTGATTTCCTTCCCCTCCCTCATTGGCTACCTAAAAGGGTTGAAATCTGAAATCTTGGCTATTTCTTTTCATGTTTATTCATGTAAGAGACAAAATATTAACAACTAATTCAAACATACATCTACTTAATATTTTGGGAAAAATATAAAAAAGCCCCTCAAACTATCAGCCGTTTTCGATTTAGTCCCTTAATGTTCCAAAAGTGATAAAGTAGCCCCCCATACTACCAAACTATTGCATTTTGGCCACTCTGTTAGTTAAAACCATCAATTTGAACGAAAACTGCAAAACGACGTCGTTTTGTTACGGGTAAATTACTACAATGCCCTTTTATGAAAAAAAAAAAAAAATTGGGGAAAATATAAAAAAGCCCCCCAAACTAGCAGCCGTTTTCACTTTAGCCTCATAATGTTCAGAAAGTGATAAAGTAGCCTCCAAATTACCAAACCGTTGCAATTTAGCGACTCCGTTAGTCATTACCATCAAATATGATG
>NC_081541.1:33708397-33733943 GCF_901000735.1 Corylus avellana | reverse complement strand
ATTAGGTGTATGGACATGTGTCGATTTTTTGAGGGTGTTGACATGTATTTCCGTCAAATTTTGAACGGAAGTTAAGCAGATATATCATCTCAATTTTTAGCTATTATCGAGATACTATTTATGACACAAAATGAAACTAAGAGGACAAAAAATAAAATTGTTAAACTATATTGGGCAAAGAAGTATTTAACCAAATTTCTTAAAGAAACTGCAATTTCAAAAAAATTATATCCGTGGTGGGACCGTTGACGGCTCTACCCGTTTTGCACTTGTTCTAGAACCTTCCCATTTTCTGTCCTTTTAGGTATTTCTCCAGTTGACTTGCGTCAGAGTAATGCCCATGACCGTCCCTTCCCCATCTCCTTGATTCACGCCACCTCTTTCGGTCCCTTGTTTTTTCGGGACTAAGATCTTTTAGAATTCCCTTTAAATCTGAGATTCTTAAATTCATAAATCTCAGTCGTCCATCTCATCTAAGGGTCTAAAATAAGTCATGTTTCAGCATTTAATGAGGAAACTACCTCAACGAAACGAATTAAGATTCTCTCCATTTCATTTGAATTGGATAATATCAAGTTAGTTATAGTGGAGGGGTATTTTTGTATTGGTTAGATGGCCGAAACTCTCCCAAAATATGCAAGATGTGTTCGATCTATCTCTCAAAACAAAATTTCCATTACCACCAAGAACTGCTTCAGTAATATTTGACTGGGGAAATGTCAAATTTGTTGAAAAAAAAAACTGGAATCTCAGAGGAACCTTCAAAAAGGAGTAGATTGCCATTTTCTGAGAGGTAAAGTCTTGAGGAAGATGGGTGAGACAAAGGGTTTTCTCTATTTGCTACCCAAACAATTTCCTCATGAAACCTTTTATACCATATGCCCAGGTATATTTTTGATGAAGTGCCTGGTTTGAAGAAACCGAGCTCAAAAGTGCCACCTTTAGATACTATGGTCTCTCTCTTTGAATGAGAAAGAGAGTGACCTGGTGAAAGGGTATCATCAGCTATGGAGAAGCATGGTGTGTAATAACACAGGATTAGAAGCAGAGCAAATAAGAGCCATGGCTGGTGATTAGTTGTCATGCTACCCATCCCTCTAACTTGCAGTTAGTAATTACAGAAAAATGCAATACAGAAAGAAGGAAAAGGAGCAAACAAACAAGAAGAAAGAAAATAATACAAAGAAGAGCTCCAAGGAGTGTATCTATAAGATTTGTGAGCCGCAGCCCATTTTGAAGCCAGATTAGCTTTCTGATTGGCTTGCCTTTGGACTTTTGAAGCTTCCAAAGAAGGAAAGGAACGCAGGCAAGAAAACGGGCTTTCCTTGTGACAAACTTCACTTCCGTCTACCGATTTTGAACATCACTTCAGCACAGTGCATGGTGGAGACTAACCACAAATTTCTCCAACGACTATGAACGTGCATACAGATAAGACAGGAAGTTCGATTATACAACATTTATTTTCTCTTTGAAATACTTATACTATATTGTTGAACAATTTTCTCCACCGTCAATTTTTGAATTTTGGGAAAAAGAGAGATAACTCGCACAATGCCGGCAGTGGCGGATCCAGGATTGCACTCATGGGGGGCATTTTTTAATGAACAAAAAAAAAAATTAAAAATATTAAAATTAGGGGTGGGTAGATTAACCGGTTACCGATTACCGGCCGTGTACCGGTTTCGACCGAACTAATATTAACCGTAACCGATATACCGATATCCTTATCGGTTAAATTTTTTATACCGGTATGCTTATCGGTTCGGTTCGGTTCGGTTAGAAATTTCATATTGGTTAATCGTTTAACCGATATAAACCGTTAAATAGGGATGCCAAAACGACGTAGTTTTGAGATTATATATATACCTATGTAACCTTATCTTAATTTGGGTTTGGGTAGGTTTGATTTTTTTTTTTTAGTGATGACATTGGATGGGGTTTCTTTGTCTTTGGTGAAAGCATTTTTCATTAACTAGTTTTGTTAGTCTAATTAGCATTCATTATGTTAATTAGTCCATTTGCTTTGGAAAAATGTATTTTATAATATAAAAAAAAAAAGTTGTGGTGGATCAATATAAAAAAGCTTCAATTTTTATCTCAAAAAACAAATATTTGGGTCCCAACAAAAAGTATTTGGGCCCTAAAACAACTCATTTTTAATAAGTTATTTTAGCTCAACAAAAAGTATTTGGCCTCTCAAAAGTAAAAAAAAAAACTCATTTTTGGCCCGACAAAATAAATTAATATAAAACCCACGGTTAACCGTTATAACCAATAATTTCAGTTAAAATTCTTATTGGTTCGGTTAATAAACCGTTTAACCGAAAATTATCGGTTAATAACCGATAAGAGCCAAAACCGGACCGTTTTAACCGATACCCAGGCCTAATTAAAATAATAATTTAATATAAAAAATGACAAGCTCTTATTTGTAGTACGTAGATATGCTTTTCGAATTTTGTTTCTATCACTAGGATGATAATTGCACATTTTTTTTCTTAAGCAAGGATCTCTGGACATATTTGTTAAATCTACTTCAACACGAGGTCGTTTAGAATTTGATTGGAGTTCAATAGAATCGTTGTTTTTCTCTATAATCTCATATAACTAGAATTATATATTTATACAATTAAAATATAAAACAAAAACTATATAAATTCATAAATAATTAAACATAAAAACACTTATCATGTTGTGTAAATAGTTTTGTTTTCTTAAAACAATTATCAGATAATTGTTTTGTTAAAAAAAGTCGGTGCTTATTGATTGGGACAATCGGACAAAGTTTTCTTCCAAACTAGGTTGGAGGAAATTCCTCAAACCTAGTCTCTAAAATTGACATGTGTCCTCAAACATGTGCATCTCACATGTTTTTTTTAATACCCTACAAACCATAGTTAACTCCACCGTTAGTTTCTCTCTCTCACGTTCTCTCTCTCTCCTTCCCCTCCCGCACGAGACGAAGCCTATTCGGTGAGCATATTCTTTGTAAAATTCATATGCACTATCATCACAATCAAATTTCATACCAATTTTCGGCACTTCAGCAATTTATGTGCTTTGTTTACTTGGGGTGTTTAATTTGCTTAAGAGACCATGCACATGTTCTTGTTCATTTAATTCATTGTCCAATGCATATCTTTCATTAGTATCCAATATCTACAATGAAAATAGTGCATTTAACATTCGGTGCGAAATTTTTTTTTTATTTTTTAAAAAAGAGTGTAAGCAAATTGGTTAAATGAACATGCATATTTACAAATATTACAAAGGTATGCTTGCTAATTCTTTTTCTCTTCCCTTTTTTATTTTTATCTTAAAAAAGTAACATATTAACAAACAACTTGTCTGGGAAAAAAAAAAAATCAAGATTCTTTTATCTTTAAATCACATCTTCTTTGAAAAAAAAAAAAAAAACTTTGTCAAAATTCTTTTATCTATAAAGCATATTGGTGACTCTCTGCATTTGTATTGAATAGACTCTTAAGGAAGAAGACTTCATAAGCAACTCAAACACCTCAACAACAGAGTTCCATAAGAACTGACCTCTGACCTCAACAAAAGAGGAGTACTTCCACACAAACTCCTCTGTTTCAACTCAAGTAAACAGAGGTCGGGATTGATTCTAAAGCCATAAATATCATAAGGTGAAATTATAGACAAAGCAGCTAAAAAAAAAAAAAAACTTTTGTTTTAAAATTGATTTAGCCGTTACAAACCCAGAAAATTGAGAAAACAGAAAATAGAAAAAAATTCTAAAGCTTAGAAAACTCTCACCATCAAGAGCTTCGACGACACGAGGGTTGATGAAGGAGTGTCGTGCTCTTCTGTTGCTTTGAAACTCTCCATGGAGAGATTTTTTGGGTTGGAAAGACAACTTGGTCTCGTGCGGGAGGGGAAGGAGAGAGAGAGAACGTGAGAGAGAGAGAGAGAGAGAAACTAACGGTGGAGTTAACAATGGTTTGTGGAAATTAAGGTATTAAAAAAAACATGTGAGAAGCACATGTTTGAGGACACATGTCAATTTTAAAGACTAGGTTGGAGGAAAACTTTGTCCATATATATATTTTTTTTAATTTTAAACTTAAACAAAAATAAAATAAAATAAAATAAGAAAAACCAAAAAAAAAAAACCCAAAAAAAAAACAAAAAAAAAAGAAAAAAACATGAAAAATAACAGAAGAGGCTAGGGGACCATCCCCGAGGCGTTTGGGGGTGGTGCGGCCACCCCGTCGGATTTGGGCGTGACTACAACCACCCCAAATTTGCTTCAGGGGGGGCCGTCGCCACCCTGGAGCTTCTTTGGGGTGGTCGCGGCCACCCTTGAGGGCATTGGGGGTTTCTGTGGTCGGCCACCCATTTTATTTTATTTTTATTATTTTTTTTATGTGAGTTGAAAAAAATAAAATAAAAAAAATAATAGCATGAGGTTTTTAGTAATTTTGATAAAATTTCAGTTTTTGCATGTATTGTTATCAAACTAAAGAATCAGAATAACTATTTCATTTCACTTTCCTTTTATTCCCAATAATAACTATTCCCTTTGGGCATTTCTTAATGGAATACGCATTCTGTGAACCAAATAAGCCCTTAAGCTTTTAGGTTAAATAGTGATTTAACATTTTATTCTCCTCTCACATTAAATTAAGGGAAATGCTAGGTGTTCTTCTAGTATTCTCCCAATTATAATGTGACTTTTAAAATTACCGTTGAATTTGAGATTATCATTAATGACTTTAATGAGGTGAAATCCCACACCTTATCTTTGGCTCGTTCCTCTTCATGTTTATTCATGTAAGAGATATACACAGTTATGAGAATCAGTTCAAGCACACTTCAACCCAATATTTTAGACCTAGACTATGACTAATTCGAACTACACATCAAAACTATACTTAATACTTAATTCTCTATTAGGGTTGAGCTAATAGTGATTGATCTTGTCATCAGAATTCAGAATCAGGCAACAAAAGAAAAAAGAAAAAAAAAAAAGAAAAAAAAAAGAGAGAAGGAAATAACGTGTTTGAATAATTTATTTCCTTCTTTCTTCACTATATAACATATAGTTTCTCATGTGATAATTGGTCTGTGGTTTAAAAAATTCCTTTATACCACAATCGAAGAATCGACTGATCAGGTGAGGGATTTTCCTACCCATCTTCCCCATTGACCCCATTAGAAAGACCTGAATCATTGACTCTTCAAAACCTCTGAACATTAAAATTTTTTGATGATGAATAAAACCAAAACAAAAAAGATCTCTAATCAGTAATCACCCATGTCTTGCCTCTCTAATTCTCGTGTGAACATTGAATAAACTATAAAGGTAAAGAAGATTAGACCATATAGCGGTGATAATTGTATAACGCGTCTTTCTCATAATAAAATAAATAATTTGGCATATGGTCCACAATCTTTGGAAATATAAAGAAAAGAAGAAGAAAAAAACATAAAGATAGTAGGGAGAAATATACTTTATCCCTATGAATTAATACATTTTTTGCACTTACACCTCTAAACTTTAAAAAGTGATATCGGGACCTCTCATACTACTACAGCGTGTCAACTTTAAGAGTGTATTTTTGGAAGAAAATTCAAAAGTGTCAATTTGACATGCAATGGTAGTATGAAAAGCCTTGATATCACTCTTAAAGTTTAAAGGCGTAATTACAAAATAGGTGATAATTCGAAGAGTTATATTTTCCCCAGCATAATAACTCTAGACTCAATTGACAACAATTTTTAGTAAGGGCAACCCGGTCCCGGTTTCCGGTTATTGGCCAAAACCGGGAACCGGAACTGGGGTACCCCGGTTATTGATTTTGGAAAACCAGAATCGGGTAATCGGTTCCCGGTTAACCGGTTATACGATAACCGGCCAGTTCCGGTTTGTACCCGGTTATCCAGATCGGGTAACCGGTTTTTTAAATTTTTTGTATTTTGGGCTTATTTTTGCTCCCCACTTCCTCCTCTTTTCTTCTTCTTTTTCATTTCTGTCTACCCCTGTTTCACGCCCATGGTTTTCATATTCTCCATTTTTTTTTCCTGTTGCTTAACGCATCTTCACCATCTCATTCATTCTTTCTTATGCTTATTTATTTCTTCTTTCATTCACTTTAACGCAGAAACTGAGAGATTAAGAGAGAAATTGAACAAGTTAGAGAGAGAGAGAGAAGGAGAAATCGAGAGGAGATAGAGAGGCAGAGGGCTGTAACAACTAACGAGGGGTTCTGAAACAAACAAACAAACAAATATAAACACCTAAATCAAAACTCAAAAACAAATATAAACCTAAAGTAAAAACAAAAGCCAAATATATATATATATATATATATATATATATATATATATATATATATTGGTACCTGATTCTCCAGTATTTTTTGATACCCCTAATTTTTAGGATAACTGTGTTTTTTTTAACCCCCCCAAAAAATAGAAGTATTAAAAAATAACTTAAAATATAAAATATTCAAAACTTTTTTACATCTTATCACAACTAAAAAAAAAGAAAGAAAGAAAGAAAGAAAAAACTATCTAAAACATTTTGGAAAAAAAAGCAGATAAACCACCCTTAAACTACCACCTCATTGTAAAATGCCAATGTCACTCTAAAAACTCAAGCAATGGAAATAACGTGTTTGAATAACTTGAATCCTTCTTTCTTCACTATATAACATTTAGTTTCTGAGTTTATTATAATGATTAAGTAATTAAATTTACCTCTTTTTATCAGCTTAAGTTTTTAGGATAACTGGTAATTTAACATTGTATAAGATTTCTCTTTTTGAGGCGTTACTCTAATCAACAAGAAATTTATCCATCTTTTATTTTGTTCTTTATTTTTTGTTGTTTTCCTTTTATCCTGCATCATTAACACTAGCGTATAATACGCACAAGTTATTTTTCATTATTATCTTATCCAAATGTTTTTAAAAGATTATTGGTAACCAATTTCCTCCTCTCCCTTAGTAAACTAATTTGCTGTAAATTTTATACCCAGATTATGACTAATTCGAACTACACGTACATCAAACTATACTTGTGAACCTAACATTATCCCTAGACACACAACTGCAATAATGTGACTCATATCATAAAGTATAATCACAGCCATTTTGTATCTGTAAATTTTTACTGTTATTGACGATAATTTTTTTTTTTTTTTCACAACTATTAATCAAATCTCTAAGTGAACACCCAATTAAAATCCAACTATTCTAACTATCTCTAACTATTTTATTTTGAATGCAGGATGGGGAAAATCGTCAGATGATGAACACAAACTAATCCTACCTATCGCACCGCGACCTCGCTTTTGTCAGAAAATTTTTACTACTTGCATTGCAATTTTCGGTACTTAATGTCCTATTAACCAAACAGAAGTCAGAGAGTTTTTGCAATTCTCCAAAGTACTTTGCACCATAGAGGCAAAAAGCGTCCAAAAGTTTCTGAGCAATCAATTGTAGATATAGACAGATACTTTTCTAGAGGTCCACCATTTTTTCCAAGCTCCAAAAGCGTCTGTCATTATATGATTTCTTCTTCAAGCTCCTTTAAGGAGACTAACCTGCATCCAAAACTAACCCATATAAATCTTATATGAACTAAGTCAATTATATGGTTGCACTGAAAACCCAAGCAATGGAAATTCAAGATATAATTAAACATCAATTCGTTTATTTTCCTACATTTTCCCAGCAACCAAACAAAGAATTAATTCAACTACTTATCGAAACTTCGAATTGAGAAACGTACCCAGAACAGCAAGCTCGGTTGAGCTTCCTCAACCGATCCCAGCCATGGAGATGAGACTCATCAAGGGCTTACAATCTCCTCTAGATCGGTCCATTCGAAGATGCAGCACTGAATTGGGCCGGCCCAATAAAAAAGATTCAAGATGGTCCGGTGATGATTAGCCCACGGTCGGAACCATGGGGCTATGAGCTATGTTCCCTCAATTTGAAATTTTCCCTTGATATATACACTAGTGAGTGGTGACCGACCCAAATGAAATTCTTATTAAAAAAAAATTAAAAGAAATAACTGAAACATAATTATTGTCAAAAATATTAAATAATAGAAATAAATAAATAATAATCATCAACACATTAACAACAAGTATATATTTAGTAAAGTTAAAATATATAAAGAATGTCTTTATATTCATCAACACATTAACTTAAAAGAACAATTCAAATATTAAATTGAGAATTTCTACATGCAGCATGCAGCATAAAACCATCTACAATTTCATAAAACCATCAATCATAACTCATAAGTGCCACGTACATTGAGAAACACCATATTATATATATATATATATATATATATATATATGAACCTTTGTGTTTGAAATTTAAATAAAGATCAAACAATTTTAAATATGGGAACAGGCATCTCATCTATACGATAAACCTAGTGGTGTCTTGCAAGTGGGTCTAGTTGTTAGAGTTGGTGAAATCTGGTTTATATATATATATCAGAGCTAACAAAATATGAACCTTTGTACTAAATTTAAATAAAGATCAAACAATTTTAAATATGGGAACAGGCATCTCATCCATACGATAAACCTAGTGGTGTCTTGCAAGTGGGTCTGGTTGTTAGAGTCGGTGAAATCTGGTTTATATCAGAGCTAACAAAATATGATTCCTTTGTACTTGAAATTTAAATAAAGATCAAACAATTTTAAATATGGGAACAGGCATCTCATCCATACGATAAACCTAGTGGTGTCTTGCAAGTGGGTCTGGTTGTTAGAGTTGGTGAAATCTGGTTTATATGTTAAAAAATATAATTTGATTACTTAAGATTAAATTGAGAAAACAAATTCTTGTGAAAGTTTGAGTGCCTCGATTTATTTTAAAAAATCTGCGTGGGCGCCTTTGCATGAAAAAAGGAAAAGACAAATCATATTTTTGATCTGAAGTGGATAAGGTTAGTTGGTGAAGGTGATTCATATAGAAGAAAGCCAAATTAAACTTTTGAAGCTACTGTGGTGGGAGGTGAACGTCTCGTTTACTAGGGCTATAAGATTTGGTCTTCAAGTAAAACAGTTTGTAATATTAGTCTTCTATAGTGGATGCATTTAGAGTTGGCTAACTCCTTGAGTGATTTTACTTTTTAAGACTTCTCATACTTGTGATTTTTTGGGTTTAACTGTCCCAATAAAATTTTACTTTTAAAGAAATTTCTTCATAGCCAACTATATGTGTCTCTTGATTTACAACTTTATATATATATATATATATATATATATATATATATATATATTTGGTGTAGTTGCATGCTTAAGATTTTTAATTCTGTTTATTGTTGGTAAATACCTATTCAACCTCCATCTAGATGGAGATCGGAGACAATTAGATTTTTCAAATATATTTCAAACTTTCCTTAAAATTTTTTCGATCTATGGAAAATCAAGGCCACTGGGAGGCTACTACTATTCTGCCAGAAATTACGATCACGCAGAAATAAAAGTTTGACTCAAGTTGATATTGACACATAAGTGTTGGAAATACACAACTACAACAAAAAGAGCTCAGCGTTTTCCAATTGTTATCTGTAAGGAATGACCAGCATCTTTTGGAGGTGATCTTTGTCACAAAAAAAGTCCCAAGTCTTTTTTGTCTGCGTTCCTTGGGAAGCCTCAAAAGTCCAAAGGCAAGCCAATCAGAGAGCTCATCTAGCTCCAAAATGGGATGTGGCTCACAATTCTTATGAATATGCTTTCTGTAGCTGTCATTTGTATTCTTTTCTTAAATTATTGTTTGTTGCTCCTTCCCCTTCTTTCTGTATTGCTTCGAAAAAAAAGGGACCAAGTTTTCTTCTAGCATTTTTCTGTAATTATTAACTGCGTTACAGCAAGTTATACAGAGGGATATATGAGTAGCATGACGAGGAAGCCATGGCTCTTATTTGCTCTGCTTCTAATCATGTCTTATTACAGAGCATGCTTTTCCACAGCTGGTGATACCCTTTCACCAGGTCACTCTCTTTCAGAGAGCGACACCATATTATCTAAAGCTATCAAATTTGAGCTCGGTTTCTTCAAACCAGGGACTTCATCAAAAATCTACCTAGGCTAAGGGCTATGTTCCCCCTATTTGAAATTTTCCCTTAATACATACAGTGACTGAGCCAAAAGAAATACTTATAAAAAAAAAAAAAAAAATTAAAAGAAATAACTGAAACATAATTATCGTCAAAAATAATAAATAATGTAAATAAAAAAAATAATAATCATCAACACATTAACTAGAAGTATATCTTTTGTAAAGTTAAAATATGTAAAGAATGTCTATATATATATTCATCAACACATTAACTTAAAAGAACGTACAATTCAAATATTAAAGTTTAGAAATATAATTTGATTACTTACGATTAAATTGAGAAAATAAATTATTGTGAAAGTTTGAGTGCCTCGATTTCTTTAAAATAAATTGGGTGGGCACCTCTACATGAAAAAGGGAAAAGACCAATCATATTTTTGATTTGAAGTGGATAAGGTTTGTTCGTGAAGGTAACTCATATAGAAGAAAGCCAAATTAAACTTCTGAAGTCATTGTGGTGGGAGGTGAACGTATCATTTACCGAGGTTACGCGATTTTGTAAGTAGAACAATATGTAACATAATTTTTCAATTGTGAATGTCTTTGGTGTTAGCTAACTCCTTGAGTAGTTTTACTTTTTGAAGAGTTCTTCAAAAATGTTTCCACTTTAGCATTAAATTCGTGTGTTCATTTAATTTTTTGCTTATTGTGATTGTGGTGATTTAATCTATGATAATCAGATTAATTGTGAGTATTTGTAACTTAAGGTATAAATTATAATTTCCAATTTACGTCTAGCCTATTATAGGAGTGACTGACCACCCTAAATCAGGTTAAAGGGTGGTTCGACCACCCATTTGACCTTAAGTGCTTCTTTTAGTGTTTTTTTTTTTTTTTTTCAAAGCTCATCATCAATTTTCATTTAGAATTGATGGCGATGTCAATCCATGCACACAAGGGATACTTGCCACTTTTTTAAAAATTAAAAAATTAAAAAATTTTCTATTTTAATTTTCCTCTCTCTCAATATATGAGGCATGATAGTAGGAGGGACATAGTGTCCTTTTCTCAGTTTCGTCATAAGAATAATTGTTAGTTTTTGGGGGGAATATAATTTTAAAGGGTAAAGTTCTTTTAGCTCCCTCAAACTACCAGTTCAATGACAATCTCCCCATAAACTATCTATTACACAATTTACTCCCCAAACTACCAAAACAATGACAAGGTGCCTCAATGCTAGAAAAATGACAAAATTACCCCTATAATTCTCTAGATCCAGCACCTGGTGTGTTCTCCTTGGGGTTAAACCCAAATGGAAGCAATCAATTTTTCTTAGAGTGGAACAAATCCCAAATTTATTGGAGTTCTGATGTTTGGAATGAAACATCTTTCAGCGTAGTTCATGACAAGAGCTTTATCTTCAACTGCACTTTTGTGTCAAGTGAATATGAAAGTGAGAGATATTTTACTTACTCTCTTTATAATCCTTCTAATCTCGCTAAATATCGGGTTGACCAAACGGGACAAATCAAGGCACATGTGTGGCAGTCTGGCGTCTCCATTTGGACTACATTTCGTTCTGGACCGACGAATTATTCTGTAGTGTATGCTTTGTGTGGTGCATTTGGCGTGGTACAATACCTTGACAATTTACTATTATTTGATTTCGATATTGAACTTTATGTGATCAATGATGGAAATAATACTGACAGTAATTTGAAGAAAAGAGAGAAGGATGCTGAGTTATCATTATTCAGTTACGAGAGTATCTTAGCTGCAACTAATAATTTTTCAGCTGTGAATAAGCTTGGAGAAAGAGGGTTTGGACTTGTTTATAAAGTACGTTACATTTTCCTAATGAATGTGCTTTGAACACTATTAAGAAAATTGCCTTAATGCATGGTAAACCTTCATGAAAATTTAAAGAGCTTATGGTTCTCTTTCATAGGGAAAATTACTTAGAGGGCAGGAAATTGAAGTGAAGATGCTTTCAAAAAGATCTGGACAGGGAATTGAAGAGTTTAGAAATGAGACAATACTAATTGCAAAACTCCAGCATAGAAATCTTGTTAGCTCTTAGATTGTTATATCGAGCAAGATGAAAAGATATTAATATATATATGAGCACATGTCCAATAAAAGTTTGGACTTCTACCTTTTTAGTGAGTGCATGTTTATGCGTGTATATTTTTCTCTCAATATGTTTCTAGGTTCTTAAGCACTAATTTCCTTGATTGTACTCTTTAAATAGATCCAACCAAGAAAAAGATGTTAGGTTGAGAGACACGCATACGCATTATTGAAGGGATCGCTCAAGGGCTTCTTTATCTTCATCAATATTCAAGGTTATGAATCATACATAGAGATTTAAAACCAAGTAACATTCTCCAGGATAGTGAAATGAATCCAAAAATATCATATTTTGGCATGGCTCGAATAGTTGGAGGCGATGAAACACAAGCAAACACAAAACGAATTGTTGGACCTTAGTAAGTATGCAACTTGGTTTAAATATGACATTTGCAATTGCCAATTAAATTCTTTTAGCAAGCTACTAAAAGAGTGATGTACTAAATTTTGGAATCCAGTGGGTACATGTCTCCTGAATATGCTATCAAGGGTCTATACTTAATAAAATCTGATGTGTTTAGCTTTGGGGTATTGCTACTAGAGATTGTGAGTGGCTGGAAGAATACTGACTTCTCTAACAGTGATTCACTCAATTTTCTTAGTTATCTGAGTAGCTTTTTATACCCTATCAATTTCTTTATGTTTTACCTTAGTCTTACAAATTGAAATGCGTCTTATTTAAGCAAATATTTACTAACGAAAACAGGTTTGGGAGTTGTGGAGGAATGGTCAAAGTTTGGAGTTGACGGATCGAACAACAGGAAATCCTTCCTCTACTTCTATTCTATCAAGATTCATTAACATCAGGCTTCTTTGTGTACAAGAAAGCTCCATTGATCGACCTACCATGGTTGATGTAGTCTCATTTATTAGCAATGAATATGCACCTCTAGCTATACCAAAGCCTCTAGCTTTTAGCATAGACCGAAATACAATAGTTGCCAATGTAGAGAATTGCTCTAGAAACAATATAACCGTTTCAATAATGGAAGCCCGATAGCTTTAAAATTCAAATTTACCCTTAAGTTCAAATTTTAAAATTTCAAATTTACCCTTAATTTTAAATTTTAAAATTTCAAATTTACCCTTAATTTCAAATTTAAAACTCTTTATTTACCATGGGTCACCTTGTGACCATTTTGTTTCAATTTTTTTTTTTTTTTTAAAGGAAAATCAAAGGTAATTTTTCTTTTTTGGTGTTTTTGTTAGGGTTTAACAAAAGGAATTGATGGAGGAGGGTAAATTGCATCAAATTGAAAAGTTCGAAAGGTGAAATAGAGAGTTTTTGAAATTTGGGGAGTCTTCTCAAAATGTGCAGTAATTTAGGGGTCCTTTGTGAAGTTTTCATTTTTTTTGTTTTTTTATGAGCAAATATACAAGGGAAACTTGGAAAAAGTTACAAATGGGGTCTTGTTCACTGTTAATCCTAATGGAAGAGAGAATTGAAGAAATATTGGGAAGAGAAATGATACGATTCATTTTTTTTTTTTTTTCAATCACCTTTTAATCATTTCCATAGTGAATGAATGAATCCACTATTAAATTTGTACGTGGTCCACATGAGTTTACAAATCTAATTGATTAATCTATATTGAGAATGCTTTCAAACACAACGTTAAAAGCGGCTCACTTTGCAAATCACAAAATTGGCCCTACAAGAGACTTTTGCTGCGGATTGCCTGGATTGTGGTTAATGAGTGGTGAAAGGTTAATCTTGCCCTTGCGAAATGATTGTACTCATAGCTATATGAAGGGCAATCTTGACTTCTTAAATTTGCATGTTGGGAGTGCTAAAGCTAGCGGTGTACAATGACCAACTCCTATTATAAGGAAAAAAAAAAAAAAAAAAAAATCTTAATTTAGAAGTGCTAATTTCCTCTCATTTTTTAGAAAGCTGCGGCCAAAAAGACATCTAATTAAGCTCTAATTTTTTTGCTAACATATTCACCACTCAGCCATCCCAAACGATGTGGGACATTTCTTCGTCGTGTGGTAGGACCCAGCCACTAGTGATCATGTTTAAAGACTTAACACGATTTTTACTCTAGCAATTAACTCCACCTGCAGGGAATTTTTCAAGTATTAATTTTTGCTTTTTTTTTTTTTTTTCTTCTCTAATTGAAAAGCTTTGAAATTTTTTAAGAATACTAACTTTAAAGCACAACTGACGAAGATGGATGCCCAAGTTTGGAACGCCACACGCTAAATGGAGGCTTACACCAAACAATGCCGTATGAATTCTAGCTTTGTTGATAGAAACTATATTGGTGCGATGGGGTAACCAAGCTTATTTGATCGTATACAAAATTCTATTTATAGAAAAAGAGTTTGAATATTATATGTCTCTTATATTTTTACATTAACAATAAAATTAATATATACAAACTATATTGTAACTCTTATAAAAAAAGAAGAATAAATTTTGGAGAAGGTGCAAACTTTTCAATTTATCTTTAGATTAATCTTAATTAAAAAAAATTAAAAAATCAAAATTAATTAAGCATGCCACATTTGCTGAACATGCTGAAAAAATGATGAGAAAATACAAAATAGTGTTAAGTATTTCAAAGAGAAAATAAATGTTGTGTAATCGATCTTTCTGTCTTAGCCGTTGGAGAAATTTGTGCTGAAGTGATGTTCAAAATCGGTACATGGAAGTGAACTTTGTCATAAGGAAAGTCCGTTTTCATGCCTGCGTTCCTTCTTGGGAAGCTTCAAAAGTCCAAAGGCAAGCCAATCAGAAAGCTAATCTGGCAGCAAAATGGGGTGCGGCTCACAAATCTGATACACTCCCTGGAGCTCTTCTTTGTGTTCTTTTCTTTCTTCTTGTTTGTTTCTCCTTTTCCTTCTTCCTGTATTGCTCCGTAAAAAAAAAAAAGTCAAAAGTTTTCTTCTAGCATTTTGCTGTAATTACTTTTCCTTCTTCCTGTACTGCAAGTTAGAGAGGGATAGGTAGCATGATGACTAATCACCAGCCATGTCTCTTATTTGCTCTGCTTTCAATCCTGTCTTATTACAGAGCATGCTTCTCCATAGCTGCTGATACCCTTTCACCAGCTCACTCTCTCTCTCATTCAAAGAGAGAGACCATAGTATCTAAAGGTGGCACTTTTGAGCTCGGTTTCTTCAAACCAGGCACTTCATCAAAAATCTACCTGGGCATATGGTATAAAAGGTTTCATGAGGAAATTGTTTGGGTAGCAAATAGAGAAAACCCTTTGTCTCACCCATCTTCCTCAAGACTTGAGCTCTCAGAAAATGGCAATCTACTCCTTTTTGACGGTTCCTCCGAGATCCCAATTTGGTCAACAAATTTGACATTTCCCCAGTCAAATATAACTGAAGCAGTACTTGGTGATGATGGAAATTTTGTTTTGACAGGTAGATCGAACACGTCTTCTATATTTTGGGAGAGTTTCGACCATCCAACCGATACATTGCTGCCAGGAGCGAAGCTTGGGGTCGATAAGGTTACTGGAAAACCACAGCAACTCATTTCATGGAAAAATTCACAAGATCCATCACCTGGGGTGTTCTCACTCGGGTTAAACCCAAATGGAACCAATCAGTTTTTCTTAGAGTGGAACAGATCCCAAATCTATTTGAGGTCGGAAGTTCTGAATGAAACATCTCTCAGATCACATTCTGAAAAGAGCATGTTCTTCAACTTCAGTTTTGTGACAAGTAAAATTAATGAAAGTGAGAGATATTTTACTTACTCTTTTCGTAATCCTTCTACCCTTGGTAGATATCGAATTGACCAAACAGGACAGTTTAGGGCACTGGTGTGGCTACCTGGCGTCTCCGTTTGGAATACATTTTGGTCTGCACCGACGAACCTATCAGATGTCTACGCTTTGTGTGGTGCATTTGGCGTGGTACAATACCCTGACAATTTCTCAAACCCTTGTGAGTGTCTAAAAGGTTTCAAACCATTTTCGATGGAAGACACCAGACTAAATGATTGGTCAGGCGGTTGTGTGAGGAAATCTCCTTTACAATGTGAGAATAATACGCATGCTAATGTCAAAAAAGATTGGTTCATGAAAATATCGAACATGCGATTGCCTGTTTATTCGAAAGAATATAATTTGGCCTTGAATGCTATCAGATGTGAATTGGCTTGCATGGAAAATTGTTCTTGCACAGCTTATGCTTATAATAGGAGTCGGTGTATGATATGGGAAGGAGCTCTTTTGAACTTACAGCAACTTCCATATGGTGGCGAGATTGGACAAGATATCTACCTCAGACTTGCTGCTGTTGAGTATCCAAGTACCCAAGGTGAAAAATATACACAAATTTATGTTATCTTTCCTTTTGAACTAATACTTAATTTCTCTTTTATGGTTTAGCTAATAGTGATTATTCTCATCAGAATCAGGCAACAAATGGAAAGTATGGGTAGCTGTGCTGGTCCCTGCAACAGGGCTTATCTTATGCCTCTCAATTTGGTTTTCATGCAAAGGAAGGCTCAAACGCAAAGGTAAGTGCATGTGAATGTTCTAACCGTATATAAAAATCACTTTAAAAAAACTACAAGGAAGTCTACCTTAATCTAAGACAAGAAAATTGTCAAAAGTCCTTGTTCTTAGGGAAGTCACTTAACAAACTTTTCTAATGGCCTAACAATGAAAAGCAAATAGTATGATTAGTAATTGGTTAAGTTTGATGGGATCCTCCTACAAACTTCTCCATGTCTTCGGGAAGGAGCTTTGTAGTTATTTGGGATCATTTTACTAAAATGGGAATGAATTCCTAAATTATTAGTTCTTATTTGCGAAAATGACTATATAAACTTACCTTTAGATACTGGCATTGCTCATAGTGGTTGAACTTTGGTGAACCTAATGATGTCACCTCAATTTTTCTCTGACCAAACACTACATTTCCGCATGTATAGTGACCAATTCTTATCATTCTAGATCAAACAGGAGAGAGACCTTCAAGTTATAATCTACTATTATTTGATTTTGATGCTGAAATTCATGCAATCAATGATGAAATGAATACCAACAATAATATGAAGAAGAGAGAGAAGGATGCCGAGTTACCACTTTTTAGTTATGAGAGTGTATTAGCTGCAACAAATAATTTCTCAGCTGTGAATAAACTTGGAGAAGGAGGTTTTGGACCTGTTTACAAGGTACGTTACATTTTCCTCTTCATGATGAATGTGCTTTCAACACTATTAAGAAAACCAACATTAATGGTAAACCTTCATGAAAATTTAAAGAGCTTTTGGTTCTTCTTCATAGGCAAAATTACTCAGAGGGCAAGAAATTGCAGTGAAGATGCTTTCAAAAAGATCTGGACAGGGTATTGAGGAGTTCAGAAATGAGACAATACTAATTGCAAAACTCCAGCATAGAAATCTTGTCAGATTGTTAGGTTGTTGTATCGAGCAAGATGAAAAGATATTAATGTATGAGTACATGCCGAATAAAAGTTTGGACTTCTATCTTTTTGGTAAGTGCACGTTTATGTATATATATGTGTATATATTTTTTTCTCATATGTTTCTAGGTTCCTAAGTACTAATTTCCTTGGTTGTACTATTTAAATAGATCCAACCAAGAAAAAGATGTTAGGCTGGGAGACACGCATACGCATTATTGAAGGGATCGCCCAAGGGCTTCTTTATCTTCATCAATATTCAAGGTTACGAATCATACATAGAGATCTAAAACCTAGTAACATTCTCTTGGATAGTGAAATGAATCCAAAAATATCAGATTTTGGCATGGCTCGAATAGTTGGAGGCAATGAAACACAAGCAAACACAAACCGAATTGTTGGAACTTAGTAAGTATGCAACTTGTTTTACATTAATTGAGCAAGCTAAATTTCTCTTGTTTTACATTTACTTAGTAAGTAACATTCTCTTGGTATTTCAATTCCTAGTTAAATTTATTGAGCAAGCTACTAATCGGGTCGTTTTCTAAATTTTGGAATGTAGTGGCTATATGTCTCCTGAATATGCTATGGATGGTTTGTACTCAATAAAGTCTGATGTGTTTAGCTTTGGAGTATTGGTGTTAGAGATTATGAGCGGCAGGAAGAACACTAGCTTCTATAACAACGAGTCACTCAATCTTCTTAGATATGTATGTAGCTTTTATACTCTTCAAAATTCCTCATGTTTTACAATAATCTTTAAAATTAAAATGCTATTAGTTTTTAATTAAATTTAGTCTTATTTGAAATGAAACTAGGCTTGGGAGTTGTGGAGAGATGATCGAAGTTTGGACTTGTTGGAGCCAACAATAAGATATCCTTCTTCCACTTCTATCATGTTGAGATTCATTAACATTGGCCTTCTCTGTGTCCAAGAAAGCTCGACTGATCGACCTACCATGTCTGATGTAATCTCAATGATTAACAATAAACATGCACCTCTATCTACACCTAAGCAACCAGCGTTTTCCACCAGCCGAAATATGATGGACACAAATTTAACAGTTGACAGTGCAAAATATTGCTCAAAAAATAGTGTAACTATTTCAGCAATGGAAGCCCGATGATTGATTCCTATCTGAAAGAAAAGAAATGTTGGAGAAGCAATCTTTTCAGCCTAATTTGTATGCATGTTGATATGCTACATAATTTTCACTAAATGTTGCATGTCTTAGTTCACTCATTTTGGTTTTGTTGCCAATGATACTATAGATGTAATTTTTTTTTTTAAAAAATTTTTTTTTTTAAGGTCTATAGAATAAATGTTGCCAGCAACTTCAGGTGTCTTTAAGAGATAATCGATTATTGATTTCCTTTCCCTCCCTCAGTGGCTACCTAAAAGGGTTGATATCTGAAATCTTGACTTATTTCTTTTCATGTTTATTCATGTAAGAGACAGAATGTTAACAACTAATTCAAGCACACATTTACTTAATGCTTAAGACCCAAATTATGACTAATTTGACTACACATGCATAAAAACTATACTTGTGAACATAACATTGTAACTAAATAGACATGTTCATGAAGATTTTGAACAATATCTTCAAATTATGTGATACATATAACTGCAATGATCGATGTTTATAAACGGTATATCAAGAAACTAATTAATATCAACACAATCCTTATAAACGTTATACTTATAGGATTCTCTCTTTATAATCCTTCTTTCTTCACGACATAACATTTATAGTTTTTGATGAGTTTAATTCGGTAGTAGTTGATGACTTGGAAATTGGATATAGAAGACTTGTAATGAATTGGAAATCGAGTGGGTACCCATGTGATAATAATTGGTCTGTGCTTTGGGATTTTCCTACCCATCTCTTCCATTAGAAAGACTTGACTCCTTGACTCCTTGCCTCTTCAAAACCTCTGAATAAAACCAAAACGAGAAAAGATTTCCAATTGCCCCTGAAATTGCCTCTCTAGCTAATTCTCGAGTGAACATTATTGAATAAAGGTTGACCATATTGTGGTGATAATTGTATAACGCGTCTTTCTCATAATAAAACAAATATTTTGGCATATGGTGCACAATCTTTGGAAATACAACTGAGCTAGCAAAGACTTGACTCCCTTAGCTCCCTAAAGCAACCAGCGTTTTACTCATATATTAACATTTTTTCATCTTGCTCAATACAGCAACCCATGATTCTAACAAGATTTCTATGTTGGAGTTTGACAATTAATATTGTCTAATTTCTGAACTCCACAAGCTTCTGTCCAGATATTTTTGAAAGCATCTTTACAGCAATTTCCTGCCCCTAAAGTGATTTTCCCTATAAAAGAGAACCTTAAGCTTACCTTTATGGGGTAGCTTTTTAGTTATGTGAGTAGCTTTTTATACCCTTTCAATTTCTTTATGTTTTACCTTAGTCTTACAAATTGAAATGCTTCTTATTTAAACAAATATTTACTAACGAAAACAGGTTTGGAAGTTGTGGAGAAATGGTCGAAGTTTGGGGTTGACGGATCAAACAACAGGAAATCCTTCCTCTACTTCTATTCTATCAAGATTCATTAACATTGGGCTTCTTTGTGTACAAGAAAGCTCCATTGATCGACCTACCATGGTTGATGTAGTCTCATTTATTAGCAATCAATATGAACCTCTACCTTTGCATAGACCGAAATACAACGGTTGCTAATGTAGAGAATTGCTCAAGAAACAATATAATTGTTTCAATAGTGGAAGCCCGATAGCTTTAAAATTCAAATTTACCCTTAAGTTCAAATTTTAAAATTCCAAATTTACACTTAATTTCAAAATTTAAAATTTAAAATTTACCCTTAATTTCAAATTTTAAAATTTCAAACTTTAAAACTCTCAATTTACCTTGGGTCACCTTGTGACCATTTTGTTTTCATTTAGTTTCATTTTTTTTTTTAAAAAAAAAAGGAAAATCAAAGGGTAATTTGGTCTTTTTTTGGCTTTCTGTTAGGTTTTAACAAAAAGAATTAATTGAGGAGGGTAAATTGCATCAAATTGAAAAGTTCGAGAGGTGAAATTGAGAGTTTTTGAAATTTGAGAGTCTTTTCAAAATGTGCAGTTCAGGGGTCTTTTGTGAAGTTTTTCCTTTTTATTTTTTATGAGCAAATATACAAGGGAAACTTGGAAAAAGTTACAAATGGGGTCTTGTTCACTGTTAATCCTAATGGAAGAGAGAATTGGAGAAATATTGGGAAGAGAAATGATACAATTCATGTTTTTTCTTTTTCCAATCACCTTTTAATTATTTCCATAGTAAATGAATGAATCCACCATTAAATTTGTATGTGGTCCACATGAGTTTATAAATCTAATAGGTGAATTTATATTAAGAATGCTTTCAAACACAACGTTAAAAGCTGTCCACTTTGCAAATCACAAAATTGGCCCTACAAGAGACTTTTGCTGCGGATTGCCTGGATTGTGGCTAATGAGTGGTGAAAGGTACGTTAATCTTGCCCTTGCGAAATGATTGTACTCATAGCTATATGAAGGGCAATCTTGACTTCTTAAATTTGCATGTTGGGAGTGCTAAAGCCGTGTACAATGACCAACTCCAATTATAAGGGAAAAAAAAAAAAAAATCTTAATTTAGAAGTGCTAATTTCCTCTCATTTTTTAGAAAGCTGCGGCCAAAAAGACATCTAATTAAGCTCTAATTTTTTTGCTACCATATTCACCACTCAGCCAATCCAAACGATGTGGGACATTTCTTCGTCGTGTGGTAGGACCCAGCCACTAGTGATCAGGTTTAAAGACTTAACACGATTTTTACTCTAGCAATTAACTCCACCTGCAGGGAATTTTTCAAGTATTAATTTTTGCTTTTTTTTTTTTTTTTCTTCTCTAATTGAAAAGCTTTGAAATTTTTTAAGAATACTAACTTTAAAGCACAACTGACGAAGATGGATGCCCAAGTTTGGAACGCCACACGCTAAATGGAGGCTTACACCAAACAATGCCGTATGAATTCTAGCTTTGTTGATAGAAACTATATTGGTGCGATGGGGTAACCAAGCTTATTTGATCGTATACAAAATTCTATTTATAGAAAAAGAGTTTGAATATTATATGTCTCTTATATTTTTACATTAACAATAAAATTAATATATGCAAACTATATTGTAACTCTTATAAAAAAAGAAGAATAAATTTTGGAGAAGGTGCAAACTTTTCAATTTATCTTTAGATTAATCTTAATTAAAAAAATTAAAAAAATCAAAATTAATTAAGCATGCCACATTTGCTGAACATGCTGAAAAAATGATGAGAATTTGCAAAATAACATTTTTATATGGACAGAAATTTTCTCCAAACTGGTTTGGAGAAAATTTCTGTCAATCTACTTGGCTACTTTAATAGGTAGAAGTGTCATCTCTCACATTTTTTTTGATATTTTTGATAGCCATTTATTGTCATTCTACTAACTCAAGAATCTAAACATTAATTTTTGATAAATCTAAAGATGTTGAATGACACAAGTCAGTGATGTCACTTATTGAGGTGGAAAATGATCATTTCTATTTCAAATAAAATAGATAGTATTCATTTATTTGATTTAGGAGGGCAAGATTGTCATTTTCTTTTTAAGGGCAAATTTTTTGGACTAGTTTGCGCTCCTAAATGTACTAAATGGATACACAATTTCAAATGAAATTGAGATGATCTGTTTCTGAGGTTTTGGAGGAAATTTCCTCCAAATTTACTTCAATCTACATCAACTAGTCTAAGAAAAAGGCTTTCTTAAACAAATCCGTGTTTGAATAACTTGTTTCCTTCTTTCTTCACTACGTAACATTCATAGTTTCTGACGAGTTTAACTCAGGTGTATATAGTAGTTGACTTGGAAATTGGATATGGAAGACTTGTACGTGGCTGAGATTAGAGCAAGTGGGGAGTACATTTATGGTTATTTTGACGATGAATAAAACCAAAACGAAAAAGATGTCCAACCACCCATGAAATTGCGTCTCTAGCTAATTCTGGAGTGAACATTGAATAAAGGTTATCAAAGAAGATTAGACAATATTGTGGTGATAATTGTATAACTCGTCTTTCTCATAATAAAACAAATATTTTGGCATATGGCCCACAATCTTTGGAAATATAAAGATAAGGGTAATGTAATATAGCACGCCGCGTGCAAAATTTTTTTTTTTTTTTTTACGCCCACGCACGACGCGTGCTTCTAATCATGACTCTAAAGATAATAAGAAAAATATATATAAAGATAATTCTGTAATCAGGCAAAATAGAAAAGAAGAAAAATATAAAGGTAACTGGTGCGGTGACCAAGTTTCATGGTGTTCATGCCAAAAATTTATGAAGTTGCGTAATTCATTTGATGCTAGGAATATTAACTCTTTTATTAATAGATGTTTACTAAATTAATGTGTAGTTTATTCATTAGAGAAAATAAAACAATTAATTAAGATAAATGTAACGAATATTAATGAATAAGTTACACATCAGTTTAGTAAGCTTCTGTTAGTAAAATAGATAATATAGTATTTCTCTTCCTTTTAATTTTTGTTTACCTACCTAGAGTGATGTGGTTGTTTTGGAGCTTTTTGTTGGGTTGCCTAGCAATTTGTTGTTCTTTGTTGTAATTTCTTAGTTGATGTACTTTAAAAGAAAAAAAAAAAAAAAAAAAATCCAATCCAAAGTAAAAATGAGATACAACTGATCTAGCAAAGACTTGACTCCCTTTGCTCCCTAAAGCAACCGGCATTTTACACCTTAACGATTTGCCTTGAACTTATCTGAGAAGCTTTCTCTCTGCACCGCCATCTCCAACTGAAAAAAAACCTTAAATTTGGCTGGTGTAAGAGGAGCACGGGCTTCTTTGCTCCTCCTTTTTACTTCTTGATGCTTTTATCTTCGGGTTTTTTCCTTCTCGTTTGAGACCATATCTATTGCCTTGTGCGATTAATCTCTCTTTGCAAGATCTAGCACCTGGTCTGTTCTCGGTGGGGTTAAATCCAAACGGAAGCAATCTGTTTTACTTGAAGCCACCTCCCGCCACTGTTGCCAGTCTCTTGAAGCCATTTACTGCTTTTCGGCGTCCACGGTCAATTCAACAATTGAAGGTGGAGGAAATTGTTCAACAAAATAGTGTAAGTATTTCAAAGAGAAAATAAATGTTGTGTAATCGATCTTTCTGTCTTAGCCGTTGGAGAAATTTGTTCTGAAGTGATGTTCAAAATCGGTACATGGAAGTGAACTTTGTCACAAGGAAAGTCCGTTTTCATGCCTGCGTTCCTTCTTGGGAAGCTTCAAAAGTCCAAAGGCAAGCCAATCAGAAAGCTAATCTGGCAGCAAAATGGGCTGCGGCTCACAAATCTGATACACTCCCTGGAGCTCTTCTTTGTATTCCTTTCTTTCTTCTTGTTTGTTTCTCCTTTTCCTTCTTCCTGTATTTCTCCGTGAAAAAAAAGAGTCAAAGTTTTCTTCTAGCATTTTTCTGTAATTACTTTTCCTTCTTCCTGTACTGCAAGTTAGAGAGGGATAGGTAGCATGATGACTAATCACCAGCCATGTCTCTTATTTGCTCTGCTTTCAATCCTGTCTTATTACAGAGCATGCTTCTCCATAGCTGCTGATACCCTTTCACCAGCTCACTCTCTCTCTCATTCAAAGAGAGAGACCATAGTATCTAAAGGTGGCACTTTTGAGCTCGGTTTCTTCAAACCAGGCACTTCATCAAAAATCTACCTGGGCATATGGTATAAAAGGTTTCATGAGGAAATTGTTTGGGTAGCAAACAGAGGAAACCCTTTGTCTGACCCATCTTCCTCAAGACTTTACCTCTCAGAAAATGGCAATCTACTTCTTTTTGAAGGTTCCTCCGAGATCCCAGTTTGGTCAACAAATTTCACATTTCCCCAGTCAAATATAACTGAAGCAGTACTTGGTGATGATGGAAATTTTGTTTTGAGAGGTAGATCGAACACGTCTTCTATATTTTGGGAGAGTTTCGACCATCCAACCGATACAATGCTGCCAGGTGCGAAGTTTGGGGTAGATAAGGTTACTGGAAAACCACAGCAACTCATTTCATGGAAAAATTCACAAGATCCATCACCTGGTGTGTTCTCATTCGGGTTCAACCCAAATGAAACCGATCAGTTTTTCTTAGAGTGGAACAGATCCCAAATCTATTGGAGGACGGAAAATGGAACATCTCTCAGCTCACGTTCTGAAAGGAGCATGTTCTTCAACTACAGTGTTGTGACAAGTAAAATTAATTAAAGTGAGAGATATTTTACTTACTCTCTTCGTAATCCTTCTACCCTTGCTAGATATCGAATTGACCAAACAGGACAGTTTAGGGCACTGATGTGGCTACCTGGCGTCTCCGTTTGGAATACATTTTGGTCTGCACCGACGAACCTATCAGATGTCTACGCTTTGTGTGGTGCATTTGGCGTGGTACAATACCCTGACAATTTCTCAAACCCTTGTGAGTGTCTAAAAGGTTTCAAACCATTTTCGATGGAAGAGACCAGACTAAATGATTGGTCAGGCGGCTGTGTGAGGAAATCTCCTTTGCAATGTGAGAATAATACGCATGCTAATGGCAAAAAAGATTGGTTCATGAAAATACCAAACATGCGATTGCCTGTATATTCGAAAGCATATTTGGCCGTGAATGCTAGCAGATGTAAATTGGCTTGCATGGAAAATTGTTCTTGTGCAGCTTATGCTTATAATAGGAGTGGGTGTATGATATGGGAAGGAGCTCTTTTGAACTCATTGCAACTTCCATATGGTGGCGAGATTGGACAAGATATCAATCTCAGACTTGCTGCTGATGAATATCCAGATCCAAGTACCAAAGGTATGATGAGTGAAAATGAGAAGTATGGTTGAGCTAATACTTTTCTATATATATATATATATA
>NC_081541.1:33706523-33708297 GCF_901000735.1 Corylus avellana | reverse complement strand
AGGGAGTCAAGTCTTTGCTAGATCAGTTGCATCTCATTTTTCCTTTGGATTGGTTTTGTTTTGTTTTTTTTTTTTTTTTCCTAAAGTACATCAACTAAGAAATTACAACAAAGAAAAACAAATTGCTAGGCAACCCAACAAAAAGTTCCAAAACAACCACATCACTGTATGTAAACAAAAATTAAAAGGAAGAAAAATACTAGGAATACTAACTCTTTTACTAAAAGAGGCTTACTAAACTGATGTGTAACTTATTCATTAATATTGGTTACATTTATCTTAATTAATTATTTTATTTTCTCTAATGAATAAACTACACATCCGTTTAGTAAGCATCTGTTAGTAAAAGAGTTAGTACTCCTAGCATCAAATGAATTACGTAGCTTCATAAATTTTTGACACGAACACCAAGAAACTTGATCACCGCACCAGTTACCTTTATATTTTTCTTCTTTTCTATTTTGCCTGATTACGGAATTATCTTTATATATATTTTTCTTATTATCTTTATATTTCCAAAGATTGTGGACCATATGCCAAAATATTTGTTTTATTACGAGAAAGACGCGTTATACAATTATCACCACAATATGGTCTAATCTTCTTTGATCACCTTTATTCAATGTTCACTCCAGACTTAGCTAGAGACGCAACTTAGCTAGAGACGCAATTTCATGGGTGGTTGGACATCTTTTTCGTTTTGGTTTTATTCATCATCAAAATAAACCATAAATGTACTCCCCACTTGCTCCAATCTCAGCCTGCATTACAAGTGTTCCATATCCAATTTCCAAGTCAACTACTATATATACCAAAACGTTACGTAGTGAAGTCAACTACTATCCATTACAAATGTTACGTAACTATAAACGTTACGTAACATTTATAGTTAAACTCATCAGAAACTATAAATGTTACGTAGTGAAGAAAGAAGGAAACAAGTTATTCAAACACGGCTTTGTTTAAGAAAGCCTTTTTCTTAGACTAGTTGATATAGATTGAAGTAAATTTGGAGGAAATTTTCTCCAAGCTAATTTGGAGGAAATTTCCTCCAAAACCTCGGAAACAGATCATCTCCATTTCATTTAAAATTGTGTATCCGTTTAGTACATTTAGGAGCGCAAACTAGTCCAAAAAATTTGCCCTTAAAAAGAAAATGACAATCTTGCCCTCCTAAATCAAATAAATGAATACTATCCATTTTATTTGAAACAGAAAGGATCATTTTCCACCTCAATAAGTGACATCACTGACTTGTGTCATTCAACATCCTTAGATTTATCAAAAATTAATGTTTAAATTCTTGGGTTAGTAGAATGACAATAAATGACTCTTAAAAATATTTAAAAAATGTGAGAGATGACACTTGTACCTATTAAAGTAGCCAAGTAGGTTGAAAGAAATTTCCTCCAAACCAGTTTGGAGGAAATTTCTGTTTATATAAAAATGCTATTTTGTATTTTCTCATCATTTTTTCAGCATGTTCAGCAAATGTGGCATGCTTAATTAATTTTGATTTTTTAATTTTTTTTAGGGAAATTATATCTAAAATCCTTAGGTAAACGCGCTTTTTTAAAAAACTCCTTGGGTATTTTTTTTTGGAAATTTAGTCACTGGGTAACTCGAAACTACAAGAAAACTCCCTACCGTCAATTTTTGTTAACTTCCGTTAGTCTACTCAAAACTCACCGTTTTATTTGATTAAAATATCATTTTTTTTATTAATTTAATTTAAAAAATTCAATCTTAAATTTTTTTTTTTTAAAAAAATAAA
>NC_081541.1:33695345-33706423 GCF_901000735.1 Corylus avellana | reverse complement strand
TCCTTTTTCTTAGGAAAGTCCTTGTTCTAATTACTGTCACTAGTTGGTGATGGATCCCCACAAACTTCACCATGTCTTGGGGAAGGAGCTTTGCAGTTATTTGGTCATTTCCCTAAAATGTGAATGAATTACTAAATTATTAGTACTTATTTGCGGAAATGACTAAATAAACTTACTTACCTTTAGATATCGGCATTACTCAATTGATTTTCTCTGACCAAACACTACATTTCCATGTATAATGACAAATTCTTATCATTCTGGATCAAACAGGAGAGAGCCCTTCAAGTAATAATCTACTATTATTTGATTTTGATACTGAACTCCATGCAATTAATGATGGAATGAACACTGAAAATAATATGAAGAAACGAGAGAAGAAGGATGCTGAGTTACCACTATTCAGCTATGAGAGTGTATTAGCTGCAACAAATAATTTCTCAGTTGTGAATAAACTTGGAGAAGGAGGTTTTGGACCTGTCTACAAGGTACGTTATATTTTCCTGATGAACGTGCTTTGAACACTATTAATAAAAACTACATTAATGGTAAACCTTCACTTTAAAGAGTTTATGGTTCTCCTTCTTAGGGAAAATTATCTAGAGGACAAGAAATTGCAGTGAAGATGCTTTCAAAAAGATCTGGACAGGGAATTGAGGAGTTCAGAAATGAGACAATACTAATTGCAAAACTCCAGCATAGAAATCTAGTCAGACTCTTGGGTTGTTGTATCGAGCGAGATAAAAAGATATTAATATATGAGTACATGCCCAATAAAAGTTTGGACTACTACCTTTTTAGTGAGTGCATGTTTATGTATATATATGTGTATTTATATATTTTTTCTTATGTGTTTCTAGGTTCTTAAGCACTAATTTTGTTGTTGCACTATTTAAATAGATCCAACCAAGAAAAAGATTTTAGGTTGGGAGACACGCATACGCATTATTGAAGGGATCGCTCAAGGACTTCTTTATCTTCATCAACATTCAAGGTTACGAATCATACATAGAGATCTAAAACCTAGTAACATTCTCTTGGATAGTGAAATGAATCCAAAAATATCAGATTTTGGCATGGCTCGAATAGTTGGAGGCAATGAAACACAAGCAAACACAAACCGAATTGTTGGAACTTAGTAAGTATGCAACTTGTTTTACATTTGATATTTTCAATTCCTAGGTAAATTCATTGAGCAAGCTATTGATAGGTTCATTTACTAAATTTTGGATTGTAGTGGCTATATGTCTCCCGAATATGCTATGGATGGTTTGTACTCAATAAAGTCTGATGTGTTTAGTTTTGGAGTATTGGTGTTAGAGATTGTGAGCGGCAGGAAAAACAGTAGCTTCTATAACAACGAGTCTTTCCGTCTTCTTAGATATGTATGTAGCTTTTATACTCTCCCAAATTCCTCATGTTCTACAATAATCTTTTAAATTAAAATGCTATTACTTTTTACTTAAATTTTGTCTTATTTGAAATGAAACTAGGCTTGGGAGTTGTGGAGAGACGATCGAAGTTTGGACTTGATGGAGCCAACAATAGGATATGCTTCTTTCACTTCTATTCTGTTGAGGTTCATTAACATTGGCCTTCTTTGTGTCCAAGAAAGCCCGACTGATCGACCTACCATGTCTGATGTAATCTCAATGATTAGCAATGAACATGCACCTCTACCTACACCTAAGCAACCAGCGTTTTTCATAGGCCGAGATATGGACACAAATTCAACAGTTTACAGTGCAGGAAATTGCTCAAAAAATAGTGTAACTATTTCAGCAATGGAAGCCCGATGATTGATTCCTATGTGAAAGAAAAGAAATGTTAGAGAAGCAATCTTTTCAGCCTAATTTGTATGCATGTTGATATGCTACATAATTGTCACTAAATGTTGTCTTAGTTCACTCATTTTAGTTTTGTTGCCAATGATACTATAGATAAAAATGTGTTTTTTTTTTTTTGAAGGGCTATAGATATAAATGTTGCCAACAAGTTCAGGTGTCTTTAAAAGATTATCGGTTATTGATTTCCTTCCCCACCCTCAGCAGTTACCTAAAAGGGTTGAAATCTGAAATCTTGGCTTATTTCTTTTCATGTTTATTCATGTAAGAGACAAAATGTTAACAACTAATTCAAGCATACATCTACTTAATATTTTAACCCAAATTATGACTAATTCAACTACACATAAAAACTATACTTGTGAACATAAGATTTTGAACCCCCATTTTGCCCTAAGCCACTCCTTTGGTAAATTCCACTGTCGAAATATCTACAGATGAGGTGAGGGATTTTCCTACCCATCTTCTCCATTGACCCAGCTGCATTAGGAAGACTTGACAACTTGACTGTTCAAAACCTCTCAACATTAAAATTTTTTTGATGATAAATAAAACAAAAAGGAAAAAGATCTCCAATCACCAATGAAATTGCCTCTCTAGCTAATTCTTGAGTGAACATTGAGTCAAGGTGATAGACGAAGATTAGACCATATTGTGGTGATAATTGTATAACACGTCTTTCTCATGATAAAACAAATATTTTGGCATATGGTCCACAATCTTGGCAAATATAAAGATAATAAGAAAAATATATATAAAGATAATTCCATAATCAGGCAAAATAGAAAAGAAGAAAAATATAAGATAATGACTCACGAGTTTGGCATCATTTTTTAGAATAACTTTTTTTTTTTTTAAAAAAAAAAAAAAAACTAAAAACTAAATAAAAGCATTAACCAATAAATTAAAGTGTAAAACATTTAAAAATAATTTTATTTTTATATCATATCACAACTATATAAAAAAGAAAAAAAAAAAGAAAAGAAAAAAACCTCTTTAAAACATTTTGGGAATGTACCCATACCACCCTTAAACTATCATCTCTAATCCCCCATTCCTCCTCTCCCCTGCCTTTCTTGCCTCTTTTGAGGCTCCAACTGCCTCTTTGGAGGCCCTATCCATTGACTTTGGCGATTTATCATTTTTCAACAGCTCCGTCATCTCCTCCTCCACGGTAGATCATCTAGTCATCGCCTCTTTCAACCTTTCCTGGCCTCAGATCTGCCCCCTTCTTGAAATCTTTGGACTTGGTTTTTCCAAAATCAAATCTGTCCATTTTAGGAAGCCATAACCTTACACAGTTACACACACCACTCCACCATGCACCTAGGCCTCTCCACTATTGGCTACCGCCAACCCCGTCTCCATCCGGCCACCACATGTCAGAGCGTGCTCCACACGCGTTGACGTGTGTGCAGCGTTATGCTATGTGTGACTCCTGCTTTCCTTTGCTCTGCCACCTCCCACCACTGTTATGCCATGCTAATGTATATGTTTATATGTGTATTTTTTCCTCTCAGTATGTTTCTAGGTTCCTAAGTACTAATTTCCTTGGTTGTACTATTTAAATAGATCCAACCATGAGAAAAATGTTAGGCTGGGAGACACGCATACATATTATTGAAGGGATCGCTCAAGGGCTTTTTTATCTTCATCAATATTCAAGGTTACGAATCATACATAGAGATCTAAAACCGAATAACATTCTCTTGGATAGTGAAATGAATCCAAAAATATCAGATTCTGGCATGGTTGGAATAGTTGGACTTGGAGGCGATGAAACACAAGCAAACACAAAACAAATTGTTGGAACTTAGTAAGTACTATGCAACTCGTTTTACATATGATATGTGCAATTTCCAATTAAATTCTCTTAGCAAGCTACTAAAAGAGTGATGTACCAAATTTTGGAATTCAGTGGGTACATGTTTCTCAAATATGCTATCAAGGGTCAATACTCGATAAAGTCTGATGTGTTTCGCTTTGGAGTATTGGTGCTAGAGATTGTGACTGGCAGGAGAACACTAGCTTCTTTAACACCGAGTCACTCAATTTTCTTAGTTACATACGTAGCTTTTATGCTCTCCCAAATTCTGTATGTTTTACATTAACCTTATAAATTAAAATGCTATTAGTTTTTAATTAAATTTAGTCTGATTTGAAATGAAACTAGGCTTGGGAGTCATGGAGAAATGATTGAAGTTTGGACTTGATGGAGCCAACAATAGGATATGCTTCTTTCACTGCTATGCTGTTGAGGTTCATTAATATTGGCCTTATTTGTGTCCAAGAAAGCCCGGCTGATCGACTTACCATGCTTGATGTAATCTCAATGATTAGCAATGAACATGCACCTCTACCTACCTAAGCAACCAACATTTTTCATATGCCGAAAGATGATGGAGACAAATCCAATAGTTGATAGTGTAGAAAATTGTTCAAAAAATAGTTTAACTGTTTCAACAATGGAAGCCCGATGATTGATTTTGTTGGGTTGGTCCCTCTTTATGTGGGGACCAACCCACGTGGACAAACAAAGGGTAAAATCATTTTGTTTGCTATATAAGAGAAACACACGTATGTGTGTTTATGAGAGACAAGAGAAAATAATAAGAAGAGAAGAAAGAGTGTGACGCCGTAAGGAGAGAGAGAAGAGAAAAGAACAAAAAGGTTTTTCTTAATTGCATCCATCAAAGATTGAAGGTCATTTGTTGTCCGATCTTGATGTAATTTTAGTATGTTGCTCCTGACGACGAGTGATATGTATTGATTGGTGTCGATCGTTGAAATTCCTTTTTAGTTGCTTGGTTGCTAGTACCTACTTGGTAAAATCTTTCTTTATTCTTGTTGGAATCTACTTTAGGGTGATGAATTTATGTCTAATCCAAGAAACATGTATTCTTGATGTGGTGATAACCTCTAGATATTTCTCTAAGGAAGAAATTGTAAACTCATTATTGTTGATAGTGTAAGATTTGACTAGACTAGGTCCTGTGTTTTTACCTTCGCATTGGAGGGTTTTCCATGTAAAAATCTTGGTGTCTTGCTTGTGGTTGCTTGATTATTATTCTGCATTTGAAGTTTCTTTTTTGGGTGCTAGTGTGACTATTTAATTTGCACAAAGAGAGGTAGATTAATTCCGCTGAGCATTTGAAATTGGTGTTCACCCTTAACAGATTCTTTTTTGAAACAGTTCAATCTCATTCATTGATAAACGAGCAGAAAGCTCAAACAACACAGAGCAAAGTTTTGAACCAACCATAGCTGAAGCTACGTGGTTACAAGCGTCAAAGATGGCGTATTACATTCCAGACTCAAACAAAATCCGCTAACCTATGGCTAATTTTCAAATTAAACAGCATATTTGCGCCAAACAAACTCAAACCAATGCATAAGTAACTTTTATTCTTCAGCATTGAGGACAGAAAACCCCAAGTCAAAACTCATCCTCCTCAACCCAAAAGCCAAGATAATGTTCACATCCACAACCCAAAGGTCTGGACCAAATCAACTACCTCGAAGGGCATTAAGTGGGCAGATCGAGAGAGAGAGAGAGAGGACCGAGCATTATTATAAGAAAAAACAAAACCGATACATGGAAATAAAACAAGACCGAAAGAACAAAAAAAGGAAAGCCAAACAAAATTACAGGGAAATAACCAACAGAAAAAAGCACACTATGACAGTAGCTGAAAAGAAGAGCCGATCGCACGCTCGCCGGAAACTGAAAACGGAAGGGGGCGTTGGAAGCTCATCGAGGTGGGGGGCCCGAGAGAAAGGCTCAGCAGAAGACTATGGGCGGCGGAGCAAGCGTGGAGGTGATCGGCGGCACACTCAAACGAAGGGCGAAGTTTGAGTGAAACCCCATGTGCATCACCCACAAAGAGTACCTAGACAAGCAGAAACAAGAAAAGCAAAACTAGAAAGAAACAAACACAAACTCTAGCAACAAACAAAGAAACAAGAAAAGGTGAGAATATAAGAAAATAAAATAAAGAAACAAGAAACCCAAAATAGAAACCACGTTGGGGAGGAAGGTTGTCGGGGGAAAATGGCCAGAACGCGAAGAACTCGGACAAAGCCGAAGAGGACAGGCGAAGGGGCGAGAGATGATGTGGGTTTGGTAAGGACAGTAGATCGGGCAAAGAACGGCCGATCCAAAAGCCTAGAGAAAAAAAAAAAAATGGAGGGACCAAAGGAGGGGGGAAGAGGTGGAGAGGAAGGGGAAGGAAAAATCGTCCAAAGAGATAGGGGCATAAAGTAAATAGGCTAGCTCGCTAAGAGAAAGAGGGCGATGGGATGGGAGGGGAGGGTGGAGGCAGAAGAGGGAGAGGGAAGGAGGGCCGGAGGGGGAGAACCTCCGACAGCGCTCTTTGCTAGAGATGAAACCTTAGCAGAGAGGAGAGGGGGAAAGGCTTATTGGAAGGCTTAAGCCTTAATGCTATTTACCCCTAACAGATTCCAATATCAAATACAAGAAATGTTGCAGAACCAATCTTTTTGTCTTATTTGTATGCTTGTTGATATGCTACATACATAGTTGTCAGTAAATGTTGTCTTAGTTCACTCATATTTAGTTTTGTTGCCAATAATACTACTAAGATAGAATTTGAATGTACTACTACATTAGCTTGTAAACACCAGCCTATAGTATGCACACGTTATTTTTCATTATGAACTACTCCAATTGTCTTTACAAGATTATCAATAATTGATTTCCTTTCCCTCCATCACTAAACTAATTGGCTCTACCAAAAGGGGGTTAAATTCGAAATCTTGGCTTGTTTCTTTTCATGTTTATTCATGGAGCAGACAAAATGTTAACAACTAATTCAAGCACACATCTACTTAATGTCTTAGACCCAAATTATGACTAATTTGACTACACATCAAAACTATACTTGTGAACATAACATTGTAACTAAATCGACATGTTCTTGAAGATTTTGAACAATACCTTCAAATTATGTGATACATATAACTGCGATGATCGATGTTTATAAACGGTATATCAAGAAACTAATTAATATCAACACAATCCTTATAAATGGTACACATATGGGATTCTCTCTTTATAATCCTTCTTTCTTCATGACATAACATTTATAGTTTCTGATGATCGAGTTTAACTCGGTAGTAGTTGATGACTTGGAAATTGGATATGGAAGACTTGTAATGCAGGCTGAGATTAGAGTAAATCGGGGGGGTACCCATGTGATAATAATTGGTCTGTGCTTTGGGATTTTCCTACCCATCTTTTCCATTGACCTGCATTAGAAAGACTTGACGACGTAATTGACTACTTGACTCTTCGAAACCTCTGAATAAAACCAAAACGAAAAAGTTTTCCAATCACCCATGAAATTACCTCTCTAGCTACATCTTGAGTGAACATTGAATAAAGGTGATCGAAGAAGATTAGACCATATAGTGGTGATAATTGTATACGCGTCTTTCTCATACTAAAACAAATAATTTGGCATATGACCCACAATCTTTGGAAATATAAAGAAAAGAAGAAAATTTAGAAAGATAATTCCATAATCAGGAAAAAAAGAAAAAGAAGAAAAATATAAAGATAATGACCGACGACTCGTTTGGCAAAGGTTGGGCCTCTATGATCTACAACAATTTCAATTAAAATTTTCAAGTGTTGAGCCTCATCTATTAAAAGGGAGTTTGAGTCCACATGTGAGGGAAAATGTTAAAATATTTATTAAATGATTAAATTTATCTCTTTATTTAAACTTAGGCCTTGTTTGGTTTGCGTAATAGACCCCTGGAATGGAATAGTAATTCTTTTGTTTGGTATAGGTTTATTCCTAGGAATAGTTATTCATGTGGGAATGATTAATCCCTTACATAGAGAAATAGTTATTCTTCTAAAAAAGTAAAAGGAATAGTTATTCATTAAAAATTAAATAAATTTTTCAAAAACACCCATAATATTTTTTATTTTATTTAAAACTTAAACAGAAAAAAAAACAAAAAAACAAAATATAAAAAAAATAAATAAAAAACATGAAAAATAACTGAAGAGGCTGGGGGACCACCCCCGAGGCGTCTGGGAGTGGTGTGGCCACCCCGTTGCATTTGGGCGTGACTACGACCACCCCAAATTCGCTTCAAGGGTGGCTGCGGCCACCCTGGAGCTCCTTTGGGGTGGTCGCGGCCACCCTTGAGGGCATAGGGAGTGGTTTGGGGTGGCGGGGCCACCCCCGGCCGTTTCTGTGGGTGGTTGGCCACCCACTTTATTTTCTATTTTTCTTTTGTTTATGTGAGTTGAAAAAAAAAAAGAAAAAAAAAAAACAAGAAATAAATAGCATGAGGTTTTTAGTAATTTTGATTAAATTTCAGTTTTTGCATGTGTTGTTATCAAACTAAAGAATCGGAATAAGTATTTTATTTCACTATCATTTTATCCCCAGTAATAACTATTTCCATTGAGCCTTTCTTAATGGAATACGCATTCGATGAACCAAATAAGCCCTTAAGCTTTTAGGTTAAGTGATGATTTAACATTTTATTCTCCTCCCTCATTAAATTAAGGGAAATACTAGGTGTTCTTCTAGTGTTCTCCCAATTGTAATTTGGCTTTTAAAATTACCATTGAGTTTGAAATTATCATTATTGACTTTTGATCTATTGGTGATTTTAAAAGCCACATCACAGTTAAGAGAATACTAGAAGAACACCAAGCATTTCTCTTAAAAGTAATTGGCTACGAAAAAGAGGTGAAATCCCACACCTTATCTTTGTCTCGTTCCTCTTCATGTTTATTCATGTAAGAGATATACACAATTATAAGAATCAGTTCAAACACACTTCAAACCAATATTTTAGACCTAGACTATGACTAATTCGAACTACACATCAAAACTATATACTTAATACTTAATTCTCTGTTAGGGTTGATTTAATAGTGATTGATCTTGTCATCAGAATTCAGAACCAGGCAAAAAAAAAAAAAAAAAAAGAAAAAAGAAAAAAGAAAAAAAGAAGAAGGAAATAACGTGTTTGAATAATTTATTTCTTCTTTCTTCACTATATAACATATAGTTTCTCAGTTGAAGTCGGCATAGTAGTTGACTTGGAAATTGGATATGGAAGACTTTGTAATACAGGCTGAGATTAGAGCAAGTCGAACATTGGGAGCAGTTCGGAGGCTAGAGAGAAAATTGGGGGACAGCAGTTACATGAAGGAGATGTAGGGGAACAGAAAATATTTTGGAAGATTGCCACGTGGTTAGTAGTGATGGATCTTATTTTCCAGCTCTAAGGGGTGATGGGTCTTTTTGTGATCCAAGGTTGCAAGCCCATTCTGAGCAAACCCAAACTGCGAAGATTCCAAGTAATGCGAGGACTTGGAAGAAAAAAGCAAGGGTCAGGCTAGGGGATATAGTGGAGGGTCCAAAACTGAGTGTTATTTTTGGAAAACGGACTTCAGAAGGGGTGTGTGGTCTGGGGATTTCGTTGGCAGACAGCAAAAAAGGAAAGCTCACTGGGGATGAAAGAATCAGGGGGGGAAATAAGATGGCGGGGCTGAGAAGCATTATGAGTTTAATAAGTTGGAACTGCCGGAGGCTTGGGAACCCTCGAGCCGTTTGAGACCTTTGCCAGATGATAAAGGAAAAGAAACCCAAAATGGTTTTCTTAATGGAAACCAAGTTACGGGCGCATCGGCTTGAATTTATCAGAGTCCAACTGGGCTTTGCGAATGCCTTTGTGGTGGAATGCGTGGGGCGAAGTGGTGGCTTAGAGTTGTTGTGGAAGGAGGAGTTTGAAGTGGAAATACAAAATTTTAGCCGGAGGCATATTAATGCTACGGTCAAAATTGAAAGTCCAGCTCAGGTATGGAAGTTTACAGGATTCTATGGACATCTCGACGTTCAAAAAAAAAAGGAATCTTGGGATCGATTGCGACATTTGTATTCTTTTACTCCACAAGCTTGGCTTTGTGTGGGAGACTTCAATGAAATCCTTGACAACTTAGAAAAATTTGGGGTCATTCGACGACCAAGATGGCAGATGGAGGATTTTTGGTGTATTTTGTAGGGGTGTCAATGCGGGCGGTTTTTAACCACTAACCGCTAACTGTTAACCGATTAACCGCTTAACCGTATTAACCGCTAACCGCCTAACCATTATAACCGCCTAGCGGTTAGCGATTAGCGCTTATTGGGTTTACTAACCGCCTTTTTATATAATATATTTTTATAATTATAATTATAAAAATATTTATATATATAACATAATCACTTGATCATTAAATCACAATTTTTTTTTAAAATAATTAAATCACAATTTGAGTATTAATATATTATCACTATAATTTATATGATTATATCATATAATCACTTGATCATTAAATCACAATTTTTTTTTTAAAATAATTAAATCACAATTTGAGTATTAATATATTATCACTATAATTTATATGATTATATCACATGATCAATTGATCATTAAATCATTTGATTATATAATAACAAATTATACATATATAATATGACATAACTCATAAGTATACCAATTCATACTAATACAACAATTAAATATCTAGAGATTTATTTCCAATGTATCTTATAAACTTATAAGTCTATATATGTTATAAGTCTATATATGCATATGAATAATATAAATGTATAATATCAATACTTAATCATATGATTTAATGACAATTCAAATACTTTATTCAAGACTTCAAGTGAATCATATTATTAATGTACAATGATGATATGATTCGTATAATATCAAATTAAGTAATTGACATTAGATTAAACAATGATCAATGTATTACTTATAAACATAATTTAAGTATTAATGTATTATCATTATATATTGTGATAGTTGTCTGAATTCTAAACCTTTTTTTTGTATGTTGTGTTGAATTTTTTTTTATATGTTTTTTTTTTTTTTTTTATTTTTTTATTTTTTATTTTTTTATTTTTTTAAAAGGTTAACTGGTTATGATTTAATATTTAAGGAAATTTTTTTAAAGTATAAGTAAATGTAAATTTTGGGTAAAATATTTTTGATTTTTCAATCACTACAAAAAAACCATTTTTTACTGACAGGAGTTTTCTGACGTGTTCTAGTGTCCGACACGTCAGAAAATTTTTCTGACGAGTCGTTTCTGATGCGTGTCGAGTGTCAGAAACGTAGGTGTCAGGAAAAAAAATTTCCTGACGTGTGACTAGGCAACACGTCAGAAAATTCTGACGTGTTACCCAC
>NC_081541.1:33693768-33695245 GCF_901000735.1 Corylus avellana | reverse complement strand
AAGGCCCAAAAAGCCAAAAAAAAAAAAAAGCCCAAAAAGGTCCAAAAAGCCCTAAAGAAATCCCAAAAATACTCAAAAAGCCCAAAAAAAGCCCAATTTTGAAAAAGCGGTTAGCGGGCGGTTATCTATTTCACTAATCGCTAACCGGCGGTTAACTGCTAACCGTAACCGCCTTGACACCCCTAAGTCAAAGGGTACCCATGTGATAATTGGTCTGTGGTTTGAAAATTCCTTTATACCACAATCGAATAATCTACTGATCAGGTGAGGGATTTTCCTACCCATCTTCCCCATTGACCCCATTAGAAAGACCTGAATCATTGACTCTTCAAAACCTTTGAACATTAAAATTTTTTGATGATGAATAAAACCAAAACAAAAAAGATCTCTAATCAGTAATCACCCATGTCTTGCCTCTCTAATTCTCGTGTGAACATTGAATAAAGGTAAAGAAGATTAGACCATATAGCAGTGATAATTGTATAACGCGTCTTTCTCATAATAAAATAAATAATTTGCATATGGTCCACAATCTTTGGAAATATAAAGAAAAGAAGAAGGAAAAAACATAAAGATAATAGGGAAAAATTTATTTAGCCCTATGAATTAATACCTTTTTTGCACTTACATCTCTAAACTTTAAAAAGTGACATCGGAACCTTTCATACTACTATCGCATGTCAACTTTAAGAGTGTATTTTTGGAAGAAAATTCAAAAGAGTCAATTTGACATATAATGGTAGTATGTAGAGCCTTGATATCACTTTTAAAGTTTAAAGGCGTAATTGCAAAATGGGTGATAATTCGAAGAGTTATATTTTCCCCAACATAATAACTCTAGACTCATTTGACAACAATTTTTAGTAGGGGCAACCCGGTCCTAGTTGTCGGTTATTGGCCAAAATCGGGAACCGGAACTAGGGTACCCCGGTTATTGATTTTGGAAAACCAGAACCGGGTAAGCGGCTCCCGGTTAACCGGTTTTACGATAATCGGCCAATTCCGGTTTGTACCCGGTTATCCAGATCGGGTAACCAGTTTTTTAAATTTTGTGTATTTTGGGCTTATTTTTGCTCCCCACTTCCTCCTCTTTTCTTCTTCTTTTTCTTTTCTCTCTACCCCTGTTTCACGCCCATGGTTTTCATATTCTCCATTTTTTTTCTTGTTGCTTAACTCGTCTTCACCATCTCATTCATTCTTTCTTATGCTTGTTTATTTCTTCTTTAATTCACTTTAACGCAGAAGCTGAGAGATTAAGAGAGAGATTGAACTAGTTAGAGAGAGAGAAGGAGAAATCGAGAGGAGACAAAGAGGCAAAGGGCTGTAATGACTAACGAGGGATTCTGAAACAAACAAACAAATATAAACACCTTAAATCAAAACTCAAAAGCAAATATAAACCTAAAGTAAAAACAAAAGCCAAATATATATATATTGGTACCCGGTTACCCGCTTATAATCGGATGCCAAAAACCAT
>NC_081541.1:33672568-33693668 GCF_901000735.1 Corylus avellana | reverse complement strand
TATCTTTTATACTCTTCTAAATTCATTACTTTGCTTTTATACTATACCAACGTGCTTATGTTTTAAATTAATCTTATAAATTAAAATAATATTAGCTTTTACTTAAATTTAGTTTAATTTGAAATGAAACTAGGCTTGGGAGTTGTGGAGAGATGATCGAAGTTTGGATTTGATGGAGCCAACAATAGGATATCCTTCTTCCACTTTTACTATGTTGAGGTTCATTAACATTGGCCTTCTTTGTGTCCAAGAAAGCCCAACTGATCGACCTACCATGTTCGATGTAGTCTCAATGATTAGCAATGAACATGCTCCTCTACCTACACCTAAGCAACCAGCGTTTTCCACAAGCAGGAATATGATGGACACAAATTTTACAGTTGAAAGTGCAGGAAATTGCTCAAAAAATAGTGTGACTATTTCAACAGTGAAAGCTCGTTAATTGATTCCTATATCAAAGAAAATAGATATTGTATAACCAATATTTCTGTCTATTTTGTATTCACGTTGATATGTTATATACTTTTCACTAAATTTTGTCTCATATCACTCATATTTTAGTTTTGTTACCAATAATGCCATCCATATAGAATTTATTAGTTTTTATGGGATCTAAACACAATTTTTCTTCCATGTACTACCACTTTAGTTAACACTAGTCTATCTTATGCACATGTTTTTTTCATTATAATCTACGCCAAGTGTTTTTAAAAGATTATAAGTAATCAATTTTCTATTATAGATTAAATTTACCTTCTCCTTTAAGCTTCAGTTTTTGGAATTAGTAGTGATTTAACATGGTATAAGAGCCAAATGTTCTGAATTCAAACATTGACTCTATGATCTACAACAATTTCAATTAAAATTTTCAAGTGTTAAGCCTTATCTATTAAAATGGAGTTTGAGTTCACATATGAGGGGAAATGTTAAATATTTATTAAATAATTAAATTTATCTCTTCATTTAAACTTAGGCCATGTTTGGTTTGCGGAATAGATCCTTGGAATGGAATAATAATTATTTTGTTTGGAATAGGTTTACTCCTAAGAATAGTTATTCACGTGAGAATAATTAATCGGACACAGAGAAATAGTTATTCTTTTAAAAAAGTGAAAGAAATAGTTATTCCTTAAAAAATGAAATACATTTTTCAAAAACACCCATAATATTTTTTATTTTATTTTAAACTTTTAAAAAAAATAACATGAAAAATAACATAAGAGGTTGGGGGACCACCCCCGAAGCGTTTAGGGGTGGTGCGGCCACCCCGTTGCATTTGGGCGTGACTACGACCACCCTTGAGGGCATTTGGGCATTGGGGCTTTTAGTAATTTTGATTAAATTTCAGTTTTTGCATGTGTTGTTATCAAACTAAAGAATCGGAATTACTATTTCATTTCACTCTCATTTTATTCCCAGTAATAATTACTGGCCTTGGGGCCTTTTCTTAATGGAATACGCGTTCTGTGAACCAAATAAGCCCTTAAGCTTTTAGGTTAAGTGGTGATTTAACATTTTATTCTCCCCACTCATTAAATTAAGGGAAATGCTAGATGTTTTTCTAGTGTTCTCCCAACTGTGATGTGACTTTTAAAATTAGCATTGAATTTGAGATTATCATTATTGACTTTCAATCTATTTGTAATTTTAAAAGTTACATCACAGTTGGAAGAACACTAAAAAAATAATAGAAAAACACCAAACATTTCCCTTAAAAGTAATTGGCTACGAAAAAGAGGAGAAATCCTACACCTTATCTTTGTCTCGTTCCTCTTCATGTTTATTCATGTAAGAGATATACAAAGTTATAAGAATCAGTTCAAGCACACTTCAACCCAATATTTTAGACGGCCTAGACTATGACTAATTCGAACTACACGTCAAAACTATACTTAATACTTAATTCTCTGCTAGGGCTGAGCTAATAGTGATTGATCTTGTCGTCAGAATTCAGAATCAGGCAAAGAAAAAAAAAAAAAAAAAAAAAAAAAGAGAAGAAGAAGAAGAAGGAAATAACGTGTTTGAATAATTTATTTCCTTCTTTCTTCACTATATAACATATAGTTTCTGAATTCCCCCTGGGATAGCTATATAATAATTTATTTTCTTCTTTCCCAAGGAATAGCTCAATTGGCTGGAGACCACGCCTTATGAAGCGAATGTCACTAGTTCGAATCCCCCCTCCCCTTCTTGTGTGGGCATGTCAAAAAAAAAAAAAACATATAGTTTCTCAATTGAAGTCGGTATAGTAGTTGACTTGCAAATTGGATATGGAATACTTTGTAATACAGGCTGGATTAGAGCAAGTCGAAGGGTACCCATGTGATAATTGGTCTGTGGTTTGAATTCAAATTCCTTTATACCACAATCGAAGAATCTACTGATCAGGTGAGGGATTTTCCTACCCATTTTCCCCATTGACCCCATTAGAAAGACCTGAATCATTGACTCTTCAAAACCTCTGAACATTAAAATTTTTTGATGATGAATAAAACCAAAACAAAAAAGATCTCTAATGAGTAATCACCCATGTCTTGCCTCTCTAATTCTCGTGTGAACATTGAACAAAGGTAAAGAAGATTAGACCATATAGTAGTGATAATTGTATAACGCGTCTTTCTCATAATAAAATAAATAATTTGGCATATGGTCCACAATCTTTGGAAACATAAAGAAAAGAAGAAGAAAAAAACATAAAGATAGTAGGGAAAAATATATTTAGCCCTATGAATTAATACCTTTTTTGCACTTACACCTCTAAACTTTAAAAAGTGACATCGAGACCTCTCATACTACTACCGGGTGTCAACTTTAAGAGTGTATTTTTGGAAGAAAATTCAAAAGTGTCAATTTGACATGCAATGATAGTATGTAGAGCTTTGATATCACTTTTAAAGTTTAAAGGCGTAATTGCAAAATGGGTGATAATTCGAAGAGTTATATTTTCCCCAACACAATAACTCTAGACTCATTTGACAACAATTTTTAGTAGGGGCAACCCGGTCCCGGTTCCCGGTTATTGGCCAAAACCGGGAATCGGAACTGGGGTACTTCAATTATTGATTTTGGAAAACCAGAACTGGGTAACCGGTTCCCGGTTAACCGGTTATACGATAACAGCCAGTTCCGATTTGTACCCGGTTATCCAGATCGGGTAACAGGTTTTTTATTTTTTTTGTATTTTGGGCTTATTTTTGCTCCCCACTTCCTCCTCTTTTCTTCTTCTTTTTCTTTTCTGTCTACCCCTGTTTCACGCCCATGGTTTTCATATTCTCCATTTTTTTTTTCCCGTTGCTTAACGCATCTTCACCATCTCATTCATTCTTTCTTATGCTTATTTATTTCTGCTTTCATTCACTTTAACACAAAAGTTGAGAGATTAAGAGAGAGATTGAACAAGTTAGAGAGAGAGATGGAGAAATCGAGAGGAGAAAAAGAGGCAGATGACTGTAACGACTAACGAGGGGTTCTAAAACAAACAAACAAATATAAACATCCTAAATCAAAACTCAAAGGCAAATATAAACCTAAAGTAAAAACAAAAGCTATATATATATTGGTACCCGGTTACTCGGTTATAATTGGATGCCAAAAAGGGAAACCGGGGTACTTGGTTCTCCAGTATTTTTTGATACCCCTAATTTTTAGGATAACTGTGTTTTTTTAACCAAAAAAAATATAAAAAATAGAAGTATTAAAAAATAACTTAAAATATAAAATATTCAAAACTATTTGTATTTTTACATCATATCACAACTAAAAAAAAAAAAGAAAAAAAAAAGGAAAGAAAAAACTATCTAAAACATTTTGGAAAAAAAGCACATAAACCACCCTTAAACTACCACCTCATTGTCAAATCCAATGTCACTCTAAAAACTCAAGCAATGGAAATAACGTGTTTGAATAACTTGAATCCTTCTTTCTTCACTATATAACATTTAGTTTTTTAGTTTATTATAATGATTAAGTAATTAAATTTAACTCTTATTATCAGTTTAAGCTTTTAGGATAATTGGTAATTTAACATGGTATAAGATTTCTCTTTTTGAGGCGTCACTCTAATCAACAAGAAATTTATCCATCTTTTATTTTGTTCTTCTTTATTTTTTGTTGTTTTCCTTTTGTCCTGCATCATTAACACTAGCGTATAATACGCACACAAGTTATTTTTGATTATTATCTTATCCAAATGTTTTTAAAAGATTATTGGTAACCAATTTCCTCCTCTCCCTTGCTAAACTAATTTGCTGTAAATTTTATACCCAGATTATGACTAATTCGAACTACACATCAAACTATACTTGTGAACCTAACATTACCCCTAAACACACAACTGCAACAATGTGACTCATATCATAAAGTATAATCACAGCCATTTTGTATCTGTAAATTTTTACTATTATTGACGATTAGTTTTTTTTTTCACAACTATTCTAAGTGAACACCCAATTAAAACCCAACTATTCTAACTATCTCTAACTATTCTATTTTGAATGCAGGATGGGGAAAATCGTCAGATGAAGAACACAAACTAATCCTACCTATCGCACCGCGACCTCGTTTTTGTCAGAAAATTTTCTACTTACATTGCAATTTTCGGTACTTAATTTCCTATTAACCAAACAGAACTCAGAGTTTTTGCAATTCTCCAAAGTACTTTGCACCATAGAGGCAAAAAGCGTCCAAAAGTTTCTGAGCAATCAATTGTAGATATAGATAAATACTTTTCTAGAGGTCCACCATTTTTTCCAAGCTCCAAAAGCGTCTGTCATTCTATGATTTCTTCTTCAAGCTGCTTTAAGGAGACTAACCCGCATCCAAAATTAACCCATATAAATCTTATATGAACTAAGCCAATTATATGGTTGCACTGAAAACTCAAGCAATGGAAATTCAAGATATAATTAAACATCAATTCGTTTGTTTTCCTACATTTTTCCCAGCAACCAAACAAAGAATTAATTGAACAACTTATCGAAACTTCGAATTGAGAAACGTACCCAGATAAGCAAGCTCGGTTGAGCTTCCTCAACCGATCCCAGCCATGGAGATGAGACTCATCAAGGGCTTACAATCTCCTCTAGATCGGTCCATTCGAAGATGCAGCACTGAATTGGGCCAGCCCAATAGAAAGATGCAAGATGGTCTGGTGATGATTAACCCACGGTCGGAACCATGGGGCTAAGAGCTATGCTATGTTCCCCCAATTTAAAATTTTCCCTTAATATATACACTAGTGAGTGGTGACCGACCCAAAAGAAATACTTACTAAAAAAAAAATTAAAAGAAATAACTGAAACATAATTATTCTCAAAAATATTAAATAATATAAATAAATAAATAAATAATAATCATCAACACATTAATTCTACAAGTATATATGTAGTAAAGTTAAAATATATAAAGAATGTCTATATATTCATCAACACATTAACTTAAAAGAACAATTCAAATATTAAATTTTAAAAATATAATCTGATTACTTAAGATTAAATTGAGAAAATAAATTATTGTGAAAGTTTGAGTGCCTCAATTTATTTAAAAAAATATGGGTCGGCGCCTCTGCATGAAAAAAGGAAAAAACCAATCATATTTTTGATCTGAAGTGGATAATGTTCGTTGGTGAAGGTGTTTCATATAGAAGAAAGCCAAATTAAACTTTTGAAGTTACTATAGTGGGAGGTGAACGTCTCGTTTACTAGGGTAATAAGATTTGGTCTTCAAGTGATACAATTTGTAACATTAGTCTTAGTGGATGCATTTAGAGCTGGCTAACTCCTTGAGTGATTTTAGTTTTTAAGACTTCTCATACTTGTGATTTTTTGGGTTTGGTTGTCCCAGAAAGGTTTTACTTTTAAAAAATTCCCTTCATAACCAAATATATGTGTCTCTTGATTTACAACTTTATATATATATATATATATATATATATATATATATATATATTTGGTGTTGTTGCATGCTTAAGATTTTTAATTCTGTTTATTGTTGGTAAATACCCGTTCAACCTCCTTCTAGATGTAGATCGGAGACTATTAGATTTTTCAAATATATTTCAAACTTTACTTCTCAAAATTCTTTCGATCTATGGAAAATCAAGGCCACCGGGAGGCTACTACTATTTTGCCAGAAATTACGATCACGCAGAAATAAAGTTGGACTCAAGTTGATATTTGTTGGAAATAATTTTGGATGGTGCACAAATTCCCATTAATATAAAATAATTACAATATGAAAATTAACAATAAAATCAATAAAATACAAGAGATGAAAAATAGAGTATGGAAAGATCTCACAATGCTATAGAATCACGAAAGAGTGTTGTCCTTAAAGGTTGATTCGTGCCTCCCGGAGTATGTAACTCGGTACGATCGGATCTCTTGAAACGCAACCTCCTAGGATTAGACTATAGCGTCTACCTTCATTAAGGACGCACTTCAAATAATGAAAACTAATAGAACAACCCTTTAATCTTCTTGATAAACAAAATCACACAGTGAAAATACAAGAAATAGAGGACAATAGGTGGACATTGCCCCTAATTATTTGCTTCTATAATGTATATATAACTAAGTAAAAAAATCTCATGAAAATCTATATCAAGAGTATATTATATAGTTCTCTTTGGTGGCTTTATAAAAAGAATTAGTAGGCTATTGATTCATGCTATTAAATTGCATGAATATATGTAACTGTCATGAAAAGTTTAATACCAACAGTCATACATATATAATCTTGAAGCTATATAGACCAAACGGTCAAATAATTAAATGCCATAAAATCTTGTTAGTGGACAAATCCCTTTAGACCTTGGTCAATACCGGTTTTTCCAAGCAACAATCAAAAAGGTAGAAAACTAAATTAAAGATGTTTCATTTTTTTTTTTTTTTTTTTTCCATAAAAACTGGTTTGACACTCAACAGTAAAAATTGGTTTAAGACCCAATGGTAATAAAAAAATATTTATGTAATAATAAATCATAATTGAATAATAAAAGATTGTTTGTAACATCACAACAGCCCCCCACATGTAATAATAAATCATAAAAGATTGAAAGCATACATCGATGTGGTACCTGAAGGTTTTAACCGCACCTAGGATAAATAAGTAAGAACTTAATGAATTATGGTAGAGTTAAACTCTTTTAACCAAATCCACAAGTTAATCAAACTTATCTTCCACATAACTTTCTCCAAAAAAAAAAAAAAAAATCAAATCAAATAAAGAAAATTGGGTTGTTCTATAGCAGGTTGGTGCCTTATACAGGCCATGCGCCTCTGGGTTTCATGAGTGCTCTAGAAACTTGCCAAAGTCTCATTGGAGGCGGCATCACCTCCACACTCACATAGGTGGTGTCCATCAAGAATGTGTGCAGAGAACATCCCATCCCAACAAGTAGGGATTATGGACCCATTAAGAGTTTTAACTCATCCTTACTCTGCATCTTTTGTTGTTATACTATAAAATGGCTTTCATTAGCGCTCTAGAGATCTACCCAAGTCTCATAGGAGATAGCACCTCCACACTCATATAGGTAGTATCCATCGGGAGTGTGTGTAGGGAACACCCCATCCCAACAGGTAGGGACTATAGATCCATTAAGAGCTTTAAGCTCATCCTTAATCACTCAGCATCTTGTACTGTCTGACACCATAGGGATGGACTCATCACTAATCTTCTCAACATGATAGTTAATAAACATAAATTGACAGTATCATACTTCATTTTACTTGTGACTTCGTTTCCCATTAAATCTCATTCATGGGATCTCTAATCACCGAGGTTGGGTATCAATTACTGTGTCATGATTTGGGTATCAGTCCTATCCCCCTCGATGCTTCTCTCACTAGCCTTCTTGCTAGTGGCTTGGTCAAAGAATTTGCAGAATTTTTTTATGACCTCATAAAGTCCATGGACATAGCCTTCTTGCTAGTGGCTTGGTCAAAGAATCTGCAGAATTCTTTTATGACCTCATAAAGTCTATGGACATATAACGGTCTCAATAAGCTGTCTCACAATATTGTGCACTTTCTCATTATAAATTCTTTGCTCGAGCTTTGGCAACCTGACAATCACAATAAACACATAGATCCAGCTATGTTAGCATATAAAGGCAAAGTAAATAAATTAACCAATAGGTTCTTTAGCCATTCATCTTCAGTTCGTACCTTCTCCAAAGCAATTAACTTTGACTCCATAGTAAACCTTGTTATGCAAGTCTTTTTGAGGACTTTCAAGAGATAGCTTCTTCAGCCAGAGTAAACACATAATAGCCATTAATAGGCTTTGCTCACCTGAATCAATAATACAGTTGCATTCCTTTCAATATAGCAGGATAATCACAATAAGACAAACCAAAATTAATTGTGCCATTTGAGAATCTCAACAATTTAGAGATAGCATCACAATGGCTCAATGCCATGATTATGAGTATATCTACTCAATTTACTAACAATATATGTAATACCAAGGCATATACAGTTTGTCAAAACATCGAGCTACCAATGATTTGTGCATGTTTTTCTTGCAAAAACATCATCACTAAGATTCTTAACCAAGTGTATTTTTGAATCATATGGTGTAGACATAGATGGATAATAAAAGTGCTCAAATCTTTTAAGCATCTTTTCGACATAATATATCCGAGATAAAACAATGCAATCATTATCTCTAATAACTTTAATGTCCAACATGACATTAACTTTACATATGTCTTACATATCAAAATTAGATGCAAGAAATAATCTAACTTTATGCACAACATCAATGTTAGTTCAAAATAAGCAAGTCATCAATATATCAAAAATAAATAATGACACATTCATTATTGTAAAATTTGTTATGCATTTACTTACACCATTAATTAAATATGCATTAGACAACATCACATTGTCAAACTTTTCATGCCATTGTTTAGGAGCTTGCTTTAATCCATACAAGGATTTCACTAGTTTGCACACTTTATGTTCTTGACCGGGGATTACTAGTCCCTCGGGCTGCTCCATATAAATCTCTTCATCATTTAGAAAAATAACTTTGACATTCATTTGATGTACAACAAGTTTATAAATATAAGCAATGGCAAATAACATTCCAATAGATGCAATTTTAGTAACCGGAAAATAAGTATCAAATAATTAACATATGCATTTACTTTAGCTTTTAGCTTCCAAGTCTACCATGTACTTATCTATTGTATCATCCGGTTTAAGCTTCTTCTTAACCATCTATTTATAACCAATTGATTTGGTCTTAGGAGGTAACTCAACAAGTTCCCAAGCATGGTTAGACATAATTGATTTCAATTATTTATAGCTTCTAACCAATTAAAATAAATAAATAAAATGCATCAAATAGATTTAATTGCTTCACCATAACATATTGGATCATCATCAACAATATAAGCAATAAAATCATTATCGAGATTCCTTCCGTTTTAGTTCGATTGCTTCTTCTCAATTCTTACACACCATCAACAATTTATTAGAAGCAACAGAAAATTCATGAAATAATTTTTCCTTATTTTTCAAAGGAAACACATGCTTCAAGAAAATAACATTTTTAGATTCAATAATAGTGTTGTAATATAAAACATCACTCTTGATAATAAGGAATTTATAGCATGAACTACTACATGCAAAACCAATAAAATGCAATCATAAGTTTTAAACCAAGTTTCCTCCTATTAGGTTCGAGTAACATAACATTTGCCAAATACCCTCACACTTCGAGGTATTCCAAACAATGCTTATGAATGTAACAAACAAAATAATGGCTTCCCCCCACACTTTGGTGGATAGCCCAAAATTGACAATCATTGCATTCATCATTTATTCTAATGTTCTAATTTCAGTTACTCCTTTAGATTCCAATTTCTTTTCATTTTCTTGATATAGCCGAGATTTACATATACAAATATATCATACCAAATATTAATGGAATAAACCAAATAGTCACAAGAAAATAAATTTTCATTAATAGCACACAAATGCTTTAAGAAATGACTTCTATGAGCTCATCTTTCTCCAAGTATGATATGTCATTTTCTCTCTCTTTTTGTTTTTTTGGTCAATTGACAGTTCTAAAGCTGTTTAAAAAAATATTAATCATCACTTGTGATTTTTCAACATGATCCTTATATATATATATATATAGAGAGAGAGAGAGAGAGAGAGAGAGAAAGAGAGAGAGAGAGAGAGAGAGATTGCATATTTCAAGTTCTATCAAGATTTTAAAAATAAAATCTTTTTAACTAAAGCCCCAATAAATATGCAAAGTATCAAGCTCAACCAAATAATAACCAACTATTATTGGCTCATTTTAATAAATATGCCAATGATATTGTAGCGCCCCGAAATTTTCAAAATATTTAAATAGATTATTTTGATAATGATGTTATTTTGATATTCATTTTAGCCTATGATTTTAATTCTTTGGAAATTTATGATATTACAGAGAGTGGTAATTATAGAATGGTAATTGGTGAAATAATAGGATAGTAAAATGGAAGGTAGAATAGTCAATGGTAGGTATAATAGTATTAGTAGGAGGGTAGAATTGTAGATGGATAAAGGAATGTATAATAGTGTTGGTAGATGGAATGGTAAAATGGGGCTAGAATTGTAGATGGATAAATGTAGGTATAATAGTGTTGGTAGATGGAATGGTAAAATGAGGCTAGAATTGTAGATTGATAAATGTAGGTATAATAGTGTTGGTAGATGGAATGGTAAAATGAGTCTAGAATTGTAGATGGATAAATGTAGGTATAATAGTGTTGGTAGATGGAATAGTAGAATGGAAGGTAGAATAGTACTTGGTTTTTCCTATAAATAGAGTTCTTTTCCTTCACAAATTTCACCACTCCTCTCCCTTCTCTTCCATATATTCTTCATTCTTCTGTTTTCTACTCGGTCTTTCTTCTTTCTCTAAGTGTTTACACGAAACAGAGAGAGAGAGGGCGAGACAAAGCATTGCAAGAAAGAAAGAACACGAGAGAGAACAGACTCGAGAAATTAGTTTCAAAAGATATACTAGTGGTGTTAGTCAGTTTGGAGCAACTAGATCCTTCAGATCACTTTTAACTTCAGTCTAGAAGTAAGTAAATTCACTACCCCTGCTAAAGTTACTTCATGTCATGCTATTTATTCATTCTTGTATCAAACTGTAAATGATTATTTTATTTACCTGTCATGGAGACATGTTGCATGCATGAAGGATTTCTAAAAGAATTATTTATAATGTTTCTATTCCTTTAAATGCTTTCTAAGTACAACAAGTTTATATTTGGAAAAGTTTTCATTTTTGAGAAAAGAAAGTTGAAAAATGATGATGATTATAAGAAAGAAGAATAATGATAAACCCTTTTACATGTTGCCCTAAGATGCATCAAAAGAAGTACAAAAAAAAGTACAAGAAATGAGTTAAATGTTTATGAAATGAGGGCACATGTATGGAGGAGAGTATTTTTGGCCCCAAGATAAGATGAGATGAGTTCAGTACCGATACTCGGATGGAGGCGAAACCACTGAAGGAGGCTATGCCAGAAGGTGGTATTTCATCAACAGACCGTTGAGTGCACCAAGAGAAAGAGTTAATTGACGGTCGGGCATGGCTGAGGCCTCAGTTCAGTGCCATGGTCATAGGACCCGCAACCCTCGTACACAGGGGTAACAGTGTACATGAGCCATAATATGAGAAAATGATAATATAATTTCAACAATGATATACTACGATGATTTACAATGATGATTTACAATGATGATTTATAAAGATAATTTATGACGATGATTTATTACTAGAGGTAATAGTATGTATATGCTACGGGAGATGATGATTTACAATGATATACTATGATGATTTACAACAATGATATACTACGATGATTTACAATGATGATTTACAATGATGATTTATAAAGATAATTCATGACGATGATTTATTACTAGAGGTAATAGTATGTATATGCTACGGGAGATGCAACCGTACATACATGTATTATTATGGCTAAATGTAAATTTATTTGTGAAAACGATTTTTAAAACTGAGAATAAGGAGTAAAACTATTTATGGTTGTGGATTTTACTTGCTGGGCCCCTTTGGGCTCATTCAGTTTTATTTCTTGTTTTTAGATAGAAAGGACGCTGGAATAGGAGGCCGGAATGGGGGCGGGAATAATTATTAACTTTTAAGTCTTTTCATATCAGTTATTGTAATAATATGATATTCCGCAACTAAAGTTTAATGTTTCCTAATTTCGCTTGTAATAAAATCTCTTGAAGAATATTTTATACATTGATAGTATCTTTTAAAATTAAGTACTCTGATAGACCTTATAGATCTTTGCAAAGACTTTTGTTGAGTAAGAAGAAAAGTGACAAACTCAGCCTTAACGGGTTGGGGATGTTACAGATATCATTCTATTGATATGATAAATTTATCATGTATCAAATGAACCTCAATAATCACATATATTTTATTCTGAACCATCATATCAGAGAAATTTGAAAGCTGAATAATATATATGAGGAATTATCAAATAACTTAAAATGTTTATGCTAATCTAGCATCTCAAAGCTAACATAAATGCTAGATACTATTTCTTCTTTGAAATAGATGAATCAATAGAAGCTACTGCTTATCATATACAAAATTCATGTAATTATTAAATTTTGCACCAGCTTTAATTAAATTAAGGAGCACCTTCATAACTTGATTTTTTTCATTTTAATAAATGAAATGTATATTATGTCTTAAAAAATAAGACCTATGAATCAGAGTTTAAAACTCACAATGGAGCCAACATCATTACTCCAAGATCTTCCAAAATAGATTGTTGTCACCACACACCAACTAGGTATTGTGAGAACCGATCGACTCAATACGCGCACCACATCTTTTCCTCTTACAATGTGCTTACCTGCAAAAATTTTTAGCAAAGTTGTATTCTCTGCACACATTTAGCAATGTCTATGTATTTTTCTCCATCACACCATGAGTAACTACTCATTGTTATTATTATTAATCTACATGGATGTTTTCCAGTCAAGCTTAGCACAACATAACAAAGAAAATGCTAAGTTCTACAAAGGCTTAACCCTTTTTATTGTAAGAATAGTAACCCAACAATAAAAGATTATTTGACAATCAATAAATTGAGTTCAAATAATTGAAAACTCTTTCAATCAAAATATTTTCATTTTCAATAACTACACATGAAATTAAATTCTTTTTCTGATAAATGAATATAAAATCTTTCCACTCAATATTTGATTTCATCTTTCTCATATGCGAATTGCATACCGCAAACTCTTATAGTATTTGACTTCTCATAAGATCAAATACTATCGTTATGATACTAATTAAAATATTTGTGCAATCATCATACTCAACCTTTAAGATTGTTGGAAATAATTTTGGATGGTGCACAAATTCTCATTGATATAAAATAATTACAATATGAAAAGTAACAATAAAATAAATAAAATACAAGAGATGAAAAGTAGAGTATGGAAAGATATTACAATACTATAAAATCACGCAAGAGAGTTATCCTTAAAGGTTGGTTCGTGCCTCCCGGAGTATGTAAAAAATTGGTTTAAGACCCAATGGTACTAAAAAAATATTTAAGTAATAATAAATCATAATTGAATAATAAAAGATTGTTCGTAACATCACAACAGTATTGACACAAAAGTGTTGGAAATACACAATTACAACAAAAAGAGCTCAGCGTTTTCCGATTGTTATCTGTAAGGAATGGCCAGCATCTTTTGGAGGTGATCTTTGTCACAAAAAAAGTCCCAAGTCTTTTTTGTCTGCGTTTCTTGGGAAGCCTCAAAAGTCCAAAGGCAAGCCAATCAGAGACCTCATCTGGCTCCAAAATGGGATGTGGCTCACAATTCTTATGAATATGCTTTCTGTAGCTCTCATTTGTATTCTTTTCTTTCTTCTTGTTTGTTGCTCCTTCCCCTTCTTTCTGTATTGCTTAGAGAAAAAAGGGACCAAGTTTTCTTCTAGCTAGCATTTTTCTGTAATTATTAACTGCGTTACAACAAGTTATACAAAGGGATATATGAGTAGCATGACGAAGAAGCCATGGCTCTTATTTGCTCTGCTTCTAATCATGTCTTTTTACAGAGCATGCTTCTCCATAGTTGGTGATACCCTTTCACCAGGTCACTCTCTTTTAGAGAGCGACACCATATTATCTCAAGGTAGCAAATTTGAGCTGGGTTTCTTCAAACCAGGCACTTCATCAAAAATCTACCTGGGCATATGGTATAAAGGGTTTCATGAGGAAATTGTTTGGGTAGCAAATAGAGAAAACCCTTTGTCTCACCCATCTTCCTCAAGACTTGAGCTCTCAGAAAATGGCAATCTACTCCTGTTTGAAGGTTCCTCCGAGATCCCAGTTTGGCCGACAAATTTGACATTTCCCCAGTTAAATATAACTGAAGCAGTACTTGGTGATGATGGAAATTTTGTTTTGAGAGGTAGATCGAACACCTCTACTATATTTTGGGAGAGTTTCGACCATCCAACCGATACATTGCTGCCAGGTGCGAAGTTTCGGGTGATCAATAAGGTTACTGGAAAACCACAGCAGCTCATTTCATGGAAAAATTCAAAAGATCCAGCACCAGGTGTGTTCTCCGAGAGGTTAAACCCAAATGGAAGCCAGCAGTTTCTCTTAGAGTGGAACAAATCCCAAATCTATTGGAGTTCGGAAGTTTATAATGGAACATCTCTCCGCTCAGTTTCTGAAAGTACCCTTATCTTTGACGTAAGTTTTGTGTCAAGTAAAAATGAAAGTGAGAGATATTTTAATTACTCTCTTCGTAATCCTTCTACCCTTGCTAGATATCGAATTGACCAAACAGGACAGATTAGGATACTGCTGTGGCTGCCTGTCGCCTCCGTTTGGAATACATTTTGGTCTACACCGACGAACATATCTGATGTCTACGCTTTGTGTGGTGCATTTGGCGTGGTACAATACCCTGACAATTCCTCAAATCCTTGTGAGTGTCTAGAAGGTTTCAAACCATTTTCCATGGAAGACAACAGACTAAATGATTGGTCAGGCGGTTGTGTGAGGAAATCTCCTTTGCAATGTGAGAATAATACGCGTGCTAATGTCAAAAAAGATTGGTTCATGAAAATATCAAACATGCGATTGCCTGTTTATTCGAAAGAATATAATTTGGCCTTGAATGCTAGCAGATGTGAATTGGCATGCATGGAAAATTGTTCTTGCACAGCTTATGCTTATAATAGGAGTGGGTGTATGATATGGGAAGGAGCTCTTTTGAACTTACAACAACTTCCATATGGTGGCAAGATTGGACAAGATATCTACCTCAGACTTGCTGCTGCTGAGTATCCAAGTACCCAAGGTGAAAAATATACACAAATTTATGTTATCTTTCCTTTTGAACTAATACTTAATTTCTCTTTTATGGTTTAGCTAATAGTGATTACTCTCAGCAGAATCAGGCAAAAAATGGAAAGTATGGGTAGCTGTGCTGGTCCCTGCAACAGGGCTTATCTTATGCCTCTCAATTTGCTTTTCATGCAAAGGAAGGCTCAAACGGAAAGGTAAGTGCATGTGAATATTCTAACCGTTTATAAAAATCACTTAAAAAAAATTACAAGGAAGTCTACCTTAATCTAAGACAAGAAAATTGTCAAAAGTTCTTGTTCTTAGGGAAGTCACTTAACAAACTTTTCTAATGGCCTAACAATGAAAAGCAAATAGTATCATTAGTAATTGGTTAAGTTTGATGGGATCCTCCTACAAACTTCACCATGTCTTCGGGAAGGAGCTTTGCAGTTATTTGGTCATTTTACTAAAATGGGAATGAATTCCTAAATTATTAGTTCTTATTTGCGAAAATGACAATATAAACTTACCTTTAGATACTGGCATTGCTCATAGTGGTTGAACTTTGGTGAACCTAATGATGTCACCTCAATTTTTCTATGACCAAACACTACATTTCCATGTATAGTGACCAATTCTTATCATTCTAGATCAAACAGGAGAGATCCCTTCAAGTTATAATCTACTATTATTTGATTTTGATGCTGAAATCCATGCAATCAATGATGAAATGAATACCAACAATAATATGAAGAAGAGAGAGAAGGATGCTGAGTTGCCACTATATAGTTATGAGAGTGTATTAGCTGCAACAAATAATTTCTCAACCGTGAATAAACTTGGAGAAGGAGGTTTTGGACCTGTTTACAAGGTACGTTACATTTTCCTCTTCCTGGTGAATGCACTTTCAACACTATTAAGAAAACCAACATTAATGGTAAACCTTCATGAAAGTTTAAAGAGCTTTGGGTTCTTCTTCATAGGCAAAATTACTCAGAGGGCAAGAAATTGCAGTGAAGATTCTTTCAAAAAGATCTGGACAGGGTATTGAGGAGTTCAGAAATGAGACAATACTAATTGCAAAACTCCAGCATAGAAATCTTGTCAGACTGTTAGGTTGTTGTATCGAGCAAGATGAAAAGATATTAATATATGAGTACATGCCCAATACAAGTTTGGACTTCTATCTTTTTGGTAAGTGCACGTTTATGTATATATATGTGTATATATTTTTTTCTCATATGTTTCTAGGTTCTTAAGCACTAATTTCCTTGGTTGTACTATTCAAATAGATCCAACCAAGAAAAAGATGCTAGGCTGGGAGACACGCATACGCATTATTGAAGGGATTCCTCAAGGGCTTCTTTATCTCCATCAATATTCAAGGTTACGAATCATACATAGAGATTTAAAACCTAGTAACATTCTCTTGGATAGTGAAATGAATCCAAAAATATCAGATTTTGGCATGGCTCGAATAGTTGGAGGCAATGAAACACAGGCAAACACAAACCGAATTGTTGGAACTTAGTAAGTATGCAACTTGTTTTACATTAGTTGAGCAAGCTAAATTTCTCTTGTTTTACATTTACTTAGTAAGTAACATTCTCTTGGTACTTTCAATTCCTAGCTAAATTCATTGAGCAAGCTATTGATAGGTTCATTTACTAAATTTTGGAATGTAGTTGCTATATGTCTCCCGAATATGCTATGGATGGTTTGTACTCAATAAAGTCTGATGTGTTTAGCTTTGGAGTATTGGTGTTAGAGATTGTGAGCGGTAGGAAGAACACAAGCTTCTATAACAACGAGTCACTCAGTCATCTTAGATATGTATGTAGCTTTTATACTCTTCCAAATTCCTCATGTTCTACAATAATCTTTTAAATTAAAATGCTATTACTTTTTACTTAAATTTTGTCTTATTTGAAATGAAACTAGGCTTGGGAGTTGTGGAGAGACGATTGAAGTTTGGACTTGATGGAGCCAACAATAGGATATGCTACTTTCACTTCTATTCTGTTGAGGTTCATTAACATTGGTCTTCTTTGTGTCCAAGAAAGCTCGACTGATCGACCTACCATGTCTGATGTAATCTCAATGATTAGCAATGAACATGCACCTCTACCTACACCTAAGCAACCAGCGTTTTCCACATGCCGAAATATGATGGACACAAATTCAACAATTGACAGTGCAGGAAATTGCTCAAAAAATAGTGTAACTATTTCAGCAATGGAAGCCCGATGAGTGATTCCTATGTGAAAGAAAAGAAATGTTGGAGAAGCAATCTTTTCAGCCTAATTTGGATGCATGTTGATATGCTACATAATTGTCACTAAATGTTGTCTTAGTTCACTCATTTTAGTTTTGTTGCCAATGATACTATAGATAAAAATGTTTTTTTTTTTTTGAAGGGCTATAGATATAAATGTTGCCAACAACTTCAAGTGTCTTTAAAAGATTATCGGTTATTGATTTCCTTCCCCTCCCGCAGTAGTTACCTAAAAGGGTTGAAATCTGAAATCTTGGCTTATTTCTTTTCATGTTTATTCATGTAAGAGACCGAATGTTAACAACTAATTCAAGCATACATCTACTTAATATTTTAAACCCAAATTATGACTAACTCAACTACACAAAAACACTATACTTGTGAACATAAGAAATATCTACTAATGAGGCGAGGGATTTTCCTACCCATCTTCTCCATTAACAAGCTGCATTAGGAAGACTTGAGAACTTGGCTCTTCAAAACCTGTCAACATTAAAATTTTTTTGATGATGAATAAAACAAAAAGGAAAAAGATCTCCAATCACCCATGAAATTGCCTCTCTAGCTAATTCTCGAGTGAACATTGAATCAAGGTGATCGACGAAGATTAGACCATATTGTGGTGATAATTGTATAACGCGTCTTTCTCATAATAAAACAAATATTTTGGCATATGGTCCACAATCTTTGGAAATATAAAGATAATAAGAAAAATATATATAAAGATAATTCCGTAATCAGGCAAAATAGAAAAGAAGAAAAATATAAAGATAATGACTCACGAGTTTGGCAACGGTTTTTAGAATAACTTTTTTTTTTTTTTTTATTTAAAAAAAAACAAAAAACTAAATAAAAGCATTAACAAATAAATTAAAATATAAAACATTTAAAAATAGTTTTATTTTTATATCATATCATCTCATTTATTCTTTCTTATGCTTATTTATTTCTTCTTTCATTTACTTTAACGCAGAAGCTGAGAGATTAAGAGAGAGATTGAACAAGTTAGAGAGAGAGAAGGAGAAATCGAGAGAAGACAAAGAGGCAGAGGGTTGTAACGACTAACAAGGGGTTCTGAAACAAACAAACAAATATAAACACCCTAAATCAAAACTCAAAAGCAAATATAAACCTAAAGTAAAACAAAAGCCAAATATATATATATATATATTGGTACTTGGTTACCCGGTTATAATCGGATGCCAAAAATTGGAACCGGGGTACCTAGTTCCCCAGTATTTTTTGATACCCCTAATTTTTAGGATAACTGTGTTTTTAACCCTCCCCCCTTCCCCCCCCATAAAAAAAAAAAAATAGAAGTATTAAAAAATAACTTAAAATACAAAATATTCAAAACTATTTTTATTTTTACATCATATCACAACTATAAAAAAAAAGGGAAAAAAAAAAAGAAAAAAGAAAAAGAAAAAACTTTCTAAAACATTTTGGAAAAAAAACACATAAACCACCTTAAACTACCTCATTGTCAAATGCCAATGTCACTCTAAAAAACTCAAGCAATGAGAATAACGTGTTTGAATAACTTGAATCTTCCTTTCTCCACTATATAACATTTAGTTTCTGAGTTTATTATAATGATTAAGTAATTAAATTTACCTCTTCTTATCAGTTTAAGCTTTTAGGATAATTGATAATTTAACATAGTATAAGATTTCCCTTTTTGAGGCGTCACTCTAATCAACAAGAAATTTATCCATCTTTTATTTTGTTCTTCTTTATTTTTTGTTGTTTTCCTTTTGTCCTGCATCATTAACACTAGCGTATAATACTCACGAGTTATTTTTCATTATTATCTTATCCAAATGTTTTTAAAAGATTATTGGTAACCAATTTCCTCCTCTCCCTTAGTAAACTAATTTGCTGTAAATTTTATACCCAGATTGTGACTAATTCGAACTACACATCAAACTATACTTGTGAACCTAACATTATCCCTAAACACACAACTGCAACAATGTGACTCATATCATAAAGTATAATCACAGCCATTTTGTATCTGTAAATTTTTACTATTATTGACGATTAGTTTTTTTTTTCACAACTATTAATCAAATCTCTAAGTGAACACCCAATTAAAATCCTACTATTCTAACTATCTCTAACTGTTCTATTTTGAATGCAGGATGGGGAAAATCGTCAGATGAAGAACACAAACTAATCCTACCTATCGCACCGCGACCTCGTTTTTGTCAGAAAATTTTCTACTTACATTGCAATTTTCGGTACTTAATTTCCTATTAACCAAACAGAACTCAGAGTTTTTGCAATTCTCCAAAGTACTTTGCACCATAGAGGCAAAAAGCGTCCAAAAGTTTCTGAGCAATCAATTGTAGATATAGATAGATACTTTTCTAGAGGTCCACCATTTTTTCCAAGCTCCAAAAGCGTCTGTCATTCTATGATTTCTTCTTCAAGCTCCTTTTAAGGAGGCTAACCCGCATCCAAAATTAACCTATATAAATCTTATATGAACTAAGTCAATTATATGGTTGCACTGAAAACCCAAGCAATGGAAATTCAAGATATAATTAAACATCAATTCGTTTGTTTTCCTACATTTTCTCCAGCAACCAAACAAAGAATTAATTGAACAACTTATCGAAACTTCGAATTGAGAAACGTACCCAGAACAGCAAGCTCGGTTGAGCTTCCTCAACCGATCCCAGCAATGGAGATGAGACTCATCAAGGGCTTACAATCTCCTCTAGATCGGTCCATTTGAAGATGCAGCACTGAATTGGGCCGCCCCAATAGAAAAGATGCAAGATGGTCTGATGATTAGCCCACGGTCGGAACCATGGGGCTAAGAGCTATGTTCCCCCAATTTTAAAATTTCCCTTAATATATACACTAGTGAGTGGTGACCGACCCAAAAGAAATACTTATTAAAAAAAATAAAATAAAAGAAATAACTGAAACATAATTATTGTCAAAAATATTAAATAATATAAATAAATAAGATTTGTATTAGGGCTATAAGATTTGGTCTTCAAGTGAAACAATTTGTAAATTAGTCTAGTGGATACATTTAGGCCCCGTTTGGTTTGCGGAATAGACCCTTAGATTGGACTAGCTAACACTAGGTATAACTAGTCCTTTGTTTGGTAACACTCTATTCCTGAGAATAGTCTATTCTCATGGGACTACTAATCCTATACACATAGGGTTAGCTAAGCCACTCAAAAATTAGTGGCTTAGCTAATCCTTTCATGTGAGATTGAATTAATTGTATAAATTACAACAAAAAACCCCACTTGTGAGATTAAATTTCGTTCTCTCTATCTGATTCTTCTATTCTATATTTCTCTCTCTCTCTCTCTCTCTCTCTCTCTCTCTCTCTCACTATATATATATGTGTTTCTCTTTTCTCCGTCTGTATATTTCGTTCTTTTTTTTTTTTTTTTTTTTTTTTTTTTTTT
>NC_081541.1:33669591-33672548 GCF_901000735.1 Corylus avellana | reverse complement strand
GTTTTCTCCAACTCCAACTATATTTTTTTATATAAATAATTTTGTAGAATAATTGCAAAAAAAAAAAAAAATGGCCACATACCTGACATAATTAAAAACAAGAAAGAAAAAGAAATTATAGTAAAGTTGTTTATGTTTAAAAAAAAAAGAAAAGAAAAGAATGAAAGTCCTTAATAATATAAATTGTATTTGTATTATTAGGGTATTTTAGCGAAATTTGATCACAATATGATTCTATTCACCAACATATTACATTATACCAAACGAAGGAATATGATTAGCTGATCTATTCCAGCTTTACAACCAAACAAAGGAATATGAATAGCTAATCTATTCTACACTCTTCTATTCCCTAGCTAATCATTTTTCAATGGACTAGACATTCCGCGAACCAAACGAGACTAAGAAAAACTTTTCTCTAATTTTAATATACAATTTTTGCTTCATATATATATAGCCATGTATATGTCATTCTCCTAATGACAACTTGTTGAAGGACTTGTGCTGTGTGAATGCATGACCACGTTTCTATGATAATTAAGAAGGGGAAGAAAGAAATAAGACGTCAATTTCTTGCCCTTTTCATTTTCTTTGTTTTCATTGTCAAGCTTAATTGATAAGCGTCTCTTAGTGTCCCCCAGAGGCCTGACTTTTCTTTTTCTTTTTTCCTCTTTTCTTTTTTTTTGAAAACTTTTTTCCTCTTTCTTTTTAGCCATGTATATGTCATTCTCCTAATTACAACTTGTTGATTGAAGGACCTGTGCTGTGTGAATGCATGACCACGTTTCTATGATAATTAAGAAGGGGAAGAAAGAAATAAGACGTCAATTTCTTGTCCATTTCATTTTCTTTGTTTTCATTGTCGAGCTTAATTGATACGCGTCTCTTACTCTTTCCCTGAGGCCCAACTTTTCTTTTTCTTTTTCTTTTTTCCTCTTTCTTTTTCATTTGTGATGAAAAATAAGTATAAAAATTAGGAGAAACTTCACTTTGGTCCCCTGAACTTCCACTCGATTTTACAAACACCTGAACTTCCGAATCTCTCATTTTGGACACCTGAACTTTCAATTACTCTCAATGTGGACCACTCCGTCAGATTTTAAACGTTACATAACGTCTGACTTTTGTATAAAATTCCAACTTCCAAAACGTTTTTTTTTTTTTTTAAATGAAAATCAATGACATTTTGGTCATTTTTTTTTTGTATTTTTAACTGTTAAAATTAACGGAATGGTTCTAATTGGGAATAATTGAAAGTTTAGGAGTCAAAAATAAGAGATTTGAAAGTTTAGGGGGGTTTGTAAAATTGGATGGAAGTTCAGGGGGCCAAAGTGAAGTTTTTCCTAAAAATTATTATGATTATTTTATATAATTTATTGTTGAAGTTACCTTTCATCTAAATCTCCATGGCTTTCTAGGAAGCTTGTTTAGATGTTTCATAAGAGTATTCATAATCCCGATTGTTATATACATTACCAGTATGCGCCGCGGGAAGAGTTTTCTCGGGCAGTATTCACATCACTCCTTTCCTTAATGATCTCATTCGCGTTTTTTGAGATCTATCCGGTTGGGCTTTTTAGTAAGCTTGTATTTGATTTTTTCTTTTCTGTTATATCTTTAATCTCTTTGTTTGAATGAAGGAAGGCTTTTTACAAAAAAAAAAAAAAAAAAATTCATATACCAATGACTATATGATTAACTTCAACTTCGATGGTGGGGATGTCATTAAGTGCATACTTAGCACTATCGACGGTGTAAAGACCTTTAGCAACGACGACAAATATATATATATAAAATCATATATATATATATATATATATATATATATTTCCGTTTCTCTTTTCTCAGTCTCTATATTTCGTTATCTCTTTTTCTATCTCTCTTTCTATTTTCTCTCTGATTCTTCTGGTACAGTTTTTCTGCAAGTGCAAACGAATTTTTTTTTTTCACTATGCCATCTCCTTCCCCAATCGCTTTCTCAGCTTGTGACTCGGCTTTGTTTCTTTTTGATCTTAGTAACTGGCTTCTCTTTGATTTTCTTCTCTCAATTTCTCTTTATTTTTTTATTTATTTTTTTTATTTATGTACCTTTTATTTTAATTCTGTTTCTCCATATCTCTTTTTTCTCATTTTTTTTTGTTTTACGGAGAAACAAAATCTGCAAGGTTTTATAAAATACAAATATATTTTAATCTGTTTTTTGATTTCTTTTGATTCTCTGTACATTCTCCAACTATATTTTTTTTATTTCAAGATTGAGTTTGATTATGTTTTCTCCAACTATATTTTTTTTATATAAATAATTTTGTAGCATAATTGCAAAAAAAAAAAGAAAAAAAGAAAAAAAAAAGGCCACATACCTGACATAATTAAAAACAAGAAAGAAAAAGAAATTATAGTAAAGTTGTTTATGTTTAAAAAAAAAAGAAAAGAAAAGAATGAAAGTCCTTAATAATATAAATTGTATTTGTATTATTAGGGTATTTTAGCGAAATTTGATCACAATATGATTCTATTCACCAACATATTACATTATACCAAACGAAGGAATATGATTAGTTGATCTATTCCAGCTTTACAACCAAACAAAGGAATATGAATAGCTAATCTATTCTACACTCTTCTATTCCCTAGCTAATCATTTTTCAATGGACTAGACATTCCGCGAACCAAACGAGACTAAGAAAAACTTTTCTCTAATTTTAATATACAATTTTTGCTTCATATATATATAGCCATGTATATGTCATTCTCCTAATGACAACTTGTTGAAGGACTTGTGCTGTGTGAATGCATGACCACGTTTCTATGATAATTAAGAAGGGGAAGAAAGAAATAAGACGTCAATTTCTTGCCCATTTCATTTTCTTTGTTTTCATTGTCAAGCTTAATTGATACGCGTCTCTTACTCTTCCCTTGAGGCCCAACTTTTCTTTTTCTTTTTTCCTCTTTCTTTT
>NC_081541.1:33624110-33669491 GCF_901000735.1 Corylus avellana | reverse complement strand
GGAGGGACATAGTGTCCTTTTCTCAGTTTCGTCATAAGAATAATTGTTAGTTCTTGGGGGGAATAGAATTTTAAAGGGTAAAGTCCTCTTAACCCTCTCAAACTACCAATCCAATGTCAATCTCCCCCTTAACTATTAATTATACAATTTACCCCTCAAACTACTAAAACAATGACAATGTGCCTCAATGTTAGAAAAATGACAAAATTACCCCTATAATTCTCTAGATCTAGCACCTGGTGTGTTCTCCTTGGGGTTAAACCCAAATGGAAGCAATCAATTTTTCTTAGAGTGGAACAAATCCCAAATTTATTGGAGTTCTGATGTTTGGAATGAAACATCTTTCAGCGTAGTTCATGACAAGAGCTTTATCTTCAACTACACTTTTGTGTCAAGTGAATATGAAAGTGAGAGATATTTTACTTACTCTCTTTATAATCCTTCTAATCTTGCTAAATATAGGGTTGACCAAATGGGACAAATCAAGGCACATGTGTGGCAGTCTGGCGTCTCCATTTGGACTACACTTCGTTCTGCACCGACGAATTATTCTGTAGTGTATGCTTTGTGTGGTGCATTTGGGGTGGTACAATACCTTGACAATTTACTATTATTTAATTTCAATATTGAACTTTATGCGATCAATGATGGAAGTAATACTGACAGTAATTTGAAGAAAAGAGAGAAGGACGCTGAGTTACCATTATTCAGTTACGAGAGTGTCTTAGCTGCAACTAATAATTTTTAAGCTGTGAATAAGCTTGGAGAAGGAGGGTTTGGACTTTTTTATAAAGTACGTTACCTTTTCCTAATGTATGTGCTTTGAAAACTATTAAGAAAATTGCCTTAATGCATGGTAAACCTTCATGAAAGTTTAAAGAGCTTATGGTTCTTTTTCATAGGGAAAATTACTTAGAGGGCAGGAAATTGAAGTGAAGATGCTTTCAAAAAGATCTGGACAGGGAATTGAAGAGTTTAGAAATGAGACAATACTAATTGCAAAACTCCAGCATAGAAATCTTGTTAGACTCTTAGATTGTTATATCAAGCAAGATGAAAAGATATTAATATATATATGAGCACATGTCCAATAAAAGTTTGGACTTCTACCTTTTTAGTGAGTGCATGTTTATGCGTATATATTTTTCTCTCAATACGTTTCTAGGTTCTTAAGCACTAATTTCCTTGATTGTACTCTTTAAATAGATCCAACCAAGAAAAAGATGTTAGGTTGGGAGACACGCATATGCATTATTGAAGGGATCGCTCAAGTGCTTCTATATCTTCATCAATATTCAAGGTTATGAATGATACATAAAGATTTAAAACCAAGTAACATTCTCCAGGATAGTGAAATGAATCCAAAAATATTAGATTTTGGCATGGCTCGAATAGTTGGCGGCGATGAAACACAAGCAAACACAAAACGAATTGTTGGACCTTAGTAAGTAAGCAACCTGTTTTAAATATGATATTTGCAATTGCCAATTAAATTCTTCTAGCAAGCTACTAAAAGAGTGATGTACTAAATTTTGGAATCCAGTGGGTACATGTGTAACGACCTAGATTTTAAAACTCTTATATAAACAATATTAAATAGATTAAAAGAATAAATGAATAAATTAGATCAATGATATATGGATTAATGATATTGAATAACTATTTAGTGTTACAAGTATATTACATTGATTTTTGACATCTTTTGTATATCCATTCAATTCTAAAATTTAGCGTCACTAATATGTTTATGGGCATAATTAAACTCAATCTAGTGAATAAATTATTTATATTGGTGTTTAGCGAAGTCATAAATTAATTTGAAGCTTTGTAGTTTTTGGCCTAAAAAGCAGTGTCTTAATTTTCATACTGTCTAAATGGGATTAAAACTGCTAAAGAAAGACACCAAGGCTAGCCACCTTTGTTGAAAGCTTAAAGTCTTCTAGTAATGATGATTATAGTAAATATCATGATTATAATTATTTAATAAGGCAAGTGGCCAATGCAAATAGATTAAAGCCCAAGTTGAATAGGAAACTTTGTACAGGCCAAAGTAGACTCAAACGAACTCGGATGAAGTCGAACCAAAAATATAAAATGTTTGTCTCGGAGTCCTCTATCTACTCTCAAAATTTCATGTCAATCGGAGTACGTTTGGACATTGAAAAATGGATCGGAATACACTGCCCTCATTTTGGACGAAAATATCAATTGGTATAGAGCATGAAATATGGACTAGGTTCATTCTTTTGGTTAAATCCATCTCAACCCTTAGATCAAATGTGTAAAAATAAATCCTAACCATCCATTCTCTTATAAATAGAGCCTATAGCTAAATTCACTTTCACTTGAGTTTTTACAATCTTAGAACAAGTAAAATTGTTTGCTCCTCCTTTCATTTTATTTTTTAGTTCTACTCAAATACCATATAGCCTAGATCTTTCTTGTAGTGTTCAAGCGTTTTTCTAAAACTAGCTACCTAGAGAAGATTTGGTGGAGTTTTACTTCTAAAGGATTATTGGGTAAGTGTTTCATGTATAAATATCATGATTTATTGCTTTTATTACTTGTCCTCATTTAATTGTTTAAAAACCCAATAAAGCGTATAATGTAAAATAAAGTAATGGAACAAGTGAATTAATAATAAAGAGTTAGTGGACAAAATCAATTAAGGACTTATAATATTATCTATATATTATTTACTTTACAGTATTTACATTCAGTCATTTCTTTTATGTCATTTAAATTTATGTCATATTTCTGGCGGTAAAGACTAATTGAGGTCATCCCCGAAATATGCATTTAACATTTACATTCAGTCGTTTCTTTTATGTCATATTTCTGGCGGTAAAGACTAATTGAGGTCATCCCCGAAATATGCATTTAACATTTACATTTAGTCATTTCTTTTATGTCATATTTCTGGCGGTAAAGACTAATTGAGGTCATCCCCGAAATATGCATTTAACATTTACATTCAGTCATTTAACTAGTTATATATGACTATTTTATATTAATATAATAAAATGAGTAAGTAAAGATGAAGTGACGGATAATAAATAAATATAAAAAGATGAGTGTCTTTAAACAATGATATTATTGGAGAATGAACTAAGTATTGTTTGTATGTATGTATTATATGCAGAAGTGGAGCAGAATACTACACTAAGGAGAGTAAGTATGGATATACTTACTGAGTACTAGCTTTGTTTTATTGTTATAGGAATTCTTATTTTGTCTTATGAATATAATTTTGCAATACAACTGCTGCATAATGTGTCTAATAAAATGGGCTGATAAGATAGCCACCTTAAGAACAAGCTGGGTGGATTGCCGCGAGGAACTGTCGGTATCTCAGTGGATGGGGGTATATAACCGTCCAACAGGCCTAATATATAACTAAGCTGGGGCGGTGTAGTTGCCAGCACCAAACAGGTAAACCTCTAAAGTGTGAGGGACATAACGGACGTAAGCGGGCTGAGAGCTCATGAGAAGAGGTCTGAAGAAAGATTATCATAAAACACAAACTAATCTGTCATTACGCTGCATTCACAACTCATTCATTATTATATATTTTAGTCTTTAATCTTATTTGTTCAAATTAGTCTTTTTAGTCTTTATATCTAGGAAAATAGATTACTCACTTGTTTGCCTATGTAAATATGATAACGTCATCTTTACATAGATCTTGATGCAGGGATAGAAAGTGAGGACGATGGTCCTTTTACTGGTTTTGATGGTTGATAGACCATTTGCTGCAGGATTTATGCTTACTCTATGGAGCAAGTCTCATTTATGTTAATCGCTTTTATTATGTATGGTGATGTGTGTAAACTTAATAGATATTACTATGTTAATTTAGGTGCCGTCTGTGGCATATATTTGGTACACCTAGTGTATACATATGTTGTAATGAAAACCATGTTTCTATTTTATTTAATAATATATCACCTCGAGGTATTTCAGTCAGCTCAACTGTGTTGCGTAAGTTATTCCTAGGTCATAGAAAAAGAAAAAAATATACATACTCCGCTGTAAGATTGTATTTTCTAAAGTTGCAGCGTCACGACTTCGATATTTGCTAGTTCAAATATCGGGGCGTTACAACATGTCTCCTAAATATACTTTCAAGGGTCTATACTTAATAAAATCTGATGTGTTTAGCTTTGGAGTATTGCTACTAGAGATTGTGAGTGGCTGGAAGAATACTGACTTCTCTAACAGTGATTCACTCAATTTTCTTAGTTATGTGAGTAGCTTTTTATACCCTTTCAATTTCTTTATGTTTTACCTTAGTCTTACAAATTGAAATGCATCTTATTTAAGCAAATATTTTCTAACAAAAACAGGTTTGGGAGTTGTGGAGGAATGGTCAAAGTTTGGAGTTGACGGATTGAACAACAGGAAATCCTTCCTCTACTTCTATTCTATCAAGATTCATTAACATCGGGCTTCTTTGTGTACAAGAAAGCTCCATTGATCGACCTACCATGGTTGATGTAGTCTCATTTATTAGCAATGAATATGCACCTCTACCTATACCAAAGCCTCTAGCTTTTAGCATAGACCGAAATACAATAGTTGCCAATGTAGAGAATTGCTCTAGAAACAATATGATTGTTTCAATAGTGGAAGCCCGATAGCTTTAAAATTCAAATTTACCCTTAAGTTCAAATTTTAAAATTTCAAATTTATCCTTAATTTCAAATTTTAAAATTTCAAATTTACCCTTAATTTCAAATTTTAAAACTCTCAATTTACCATGGGTCACCTTGTGACCATTTTGTTTCAATTTTTTTTTTTTTTTAAGGAAAATCAAAGGTAATTTTTCTTTTTTGGTGTTTTTGTTAGGGTTTAACAAAAGGAATTGATGGAGGAGGGTAAATTACATCAAATTGAAAAGTTTGAGAGGTGAAATTGAGAGTTTTTGAAATTTGGGGGGTTTTCTCAAAATGTGCAATAGTTCAGGGGTCCTTTGTGAAGTTTTTCTTTTTTTTTTATTTTATTTATTTATTTATTTATTTTTTTAATTTTATGAGCAAATATACAAGGGAAACTTGGAAAAAGTTACAAATGGGGTCTTGTTCGCTGTTAATCCTAATGGAAGAGAGAATTGAAGAAATATTGGGAAGAGAAATGATACAATTCATTTTTTTTTTTTTTTTCAATCACCTTTTAATCATTTCCATAGTGAATGGATGAATCCACTATTAAATTTGTATGTGGTCCACATGAGTTTACAAATCTAATTGATGAATCTATATTAAGAATGCTTTCAAACACAATGTTAAAAGGGGTTTACTTCGCAAATCACAAAATTGGCCCTACAAGAGACTTTTGCTGCGGATTGCCTGGATTGTGGTTAATGAGTGGTGAAAGGTTAATCTTGCCCTTGCGAAATGATTGTACTCATAGCTATATGAAGGGCAATCTTTGACTTCTTAAATTTGCATGATGGGAGTGCTAAAGCAGAGGTGTGAATGACTAACTCCTATTATAAGGAAAAAAAAAAAAAAATCTTAATTTAGAAGTGTTAATTTCCTCTCATTTTTTAGAAAGATGCGGCCAAAAAGACATCTAATTAAGCTCTAATTTTTTTGCTACCATATTCACCACTCTGCCATCCCAAACGATGTGGGACATTTCTTCGTGGTGTGGTAGGACCCAGCCACTAGTGATCATGTTTAAAGACTTAAAAACACGATTTTTTCTCTAGCAATTAACTCCACCGAAGAATTTTTCTAGTATTATTTTTGAAGTTAATTATTTTTTATTTTTTTCCTAATTGAAAAGCTTTGAAAATTTTTAAGAATACTAACTTTAAAGCACAACTGACGAAGATGGATGCCCAAGTTTGGAATGCAACACGCTAAATGGAGGCTTACACCAAACAATGCCGTATGAATTCTAGCTTTGTTGATAGAAACTATATTGATGCGATGGGGCAACCAAGCTTATTTCATCGTATACAGAACTCTATTTATTGAAAAAGAGTTTGAATATTATATGTCTCTTATATTTTTACATTAACAATAAAATTAATATATACAAACTATATTGTAACTCTTGAATTCTTGTAACTTCTGTGTCCTTATAAAAAAAAGAAGAATAAATTTTGGAAATGGTGCAAACTTTTCAATTTATCTTTAGATTAATCTTAATTAAAAAAAAAATCAAAATTAATTAAGCATGTCACATTAGCTAAACCATACTGAAAAAATGATGAGAAAATGCAAAATAACATTTTTATATGGACAGAAATTTCCTCCAAACCAGTTTGGAGGAAATTTCTTTCAACCTACTTGGATACTTTAATAAATACAAGTGTCATCTCTCACATGTAAGTGATGTCACTTATTGAGGTAGAAAATGATCTTTTCAATTTCAAATGAAATAGAGAGTATTCATTTACTTGATTTAGGAGGGCAATATTGTCATTATCTTTTTAAGGGCAAATTTTTTGGACAAGTTTACCCTCCTAAATGTACTAAATGGATACACAATTTCAAATGAAATTGAGATGATCCGTTTCCGAGATTTTGGAGGAAATTTCCTCCAAATTTACATCAATCTACATCAACTAGTCTAAGAAAAAGGCTTTCCCAAACAAAGCCGTTCGTGTTTGAATAACTTGTTTCCTTCTTTCTTCACTACATAACATTTATAGTTTCTGATGAGTTTAACTCGGTATATATAGTAGTTGACTTGGAAATTGGATATGGAAGACTTGTAATGCAGGCTGAGATTAGAGCAAGTGGAGAGTACATTTATGGTTTATTTTGATGATGAATAAAACCAAAACGAAAAAGATGTCCAACCACCCATGAAATTGCGTCTCTAGCTAATTCTGGAGTGAACATTGAATAAAGGTGATCAAAGAAGATTAGACCATATTGTGGTGATAATTGTATAATTCTCATAATAAAACAAATATCGTGGCATATGGTCCACAATCTTTGGAAATATAAAGATAATAAGAATATATATAAAGTTAAGTCCGTAATCAAGCAAAATAGAAAAGAAGAAAAATATAAAGGTATATAACTGGTGCAGTGACCAAGTTTTTTGGTGTTCGTGCCAAAAATTTATGAAGTTGCGTAATTCATTTGATGCTAGGAGTACTAACTCTTTTACTAACAGATGCTTACTAAACTGATGTGTAGTTTATTTATTAGAGAAAAATAAACAAATTAATTAAGATAAATGTAACGAATATTAATGAATAAGTTACACATCAATTTAGCAAGCCTCTATTAGTAAAAGAGTTAATATTCCTAGTATTTCTCTTCTTTTTAATTTTTGTTTACCTGTAGTGATGTGGTTGTTTTGGAGCTTTTTGTTGGGTTGCCTAGCAATTTGTTGTTTTTTGTTGTAATTTCTTAGTTGATGTACTTTATTAAAAAAAATAAAAAATTAAAATTAAAATTAAAATAATAATAAAAAAAAAAAAACCAATCCAAAGGAAAAATGAGCTAATAGTAAGGAATGCCCAGCATCTTTTGGATGTGATCTTTGTCGCAACAAAAGTCCCAAGTCTTTTTTGTCTGCGTTCCTTGGGAAGCCTCAAAAGTCCAAAGGCAAGCCAATCAGAGAGCTCATCTAGCTCCAAAATGGGATGTGGCTCACAATTCTTATGAATATGCTTTCTGTAGCTCTCATTTGTATTCTTTTCTTAAATTCTTGTTTGTTGCTCCTTCCCCTTCTTTCTGTATTGCTTAGAAAAAAAAGGGACCAAGTTTTCTTCTAGCATTTTTCTGTAATTATTAACTGCGTTACAGCAAGTTATACAGAGGGATATATGAGTAGCATGTCGAGGAAGCCATGGCTCTTATTTGCTCTGCTTCTAATCATGTCTTATTACAGAGCATGCTTCTCCATAGTTGGTGATACACTTTCACCAGGTCACTCTCTTTCTCATTCAAAGAGAGAGACAATAGTATCTAAAGGTAGCAAATTTGAGCTGGGTTTCTTCAAACCAGGCACTTCATCAAAAATCTACCTGGGCATATGGTATAAAAGGTTTCATGAGGAAATTGTTTGGGTAGCAAACAGAGAAAACTCTTTGTCTGACCCATCTTCCTCAAGACTTTACCTTTCAGAAAATGGCAATCTACTTCTTTTTGAAGGTTCCTCCGAGATCCCAGTTTGGTCAACAAATTTCACATTTCCCCAGTCAAATATAACTGAAGCAGTACTTGGTGATGATGGAAATTTTGTTTTGAGAGGTAGATCGAACACGTCTTCTATATTTTGGGAGAGTTTCGACCATCCAACCGATACATTGCTGCCAGGTGCGAAGCTTGGGATCAAGAAGGTCATTTCTTGGAAAAATTCAGAAGATCCAGCACCTGGTGTGTTCTCCTTGGGGTTAAACCCAAATGGAAGCAGTCAGTTTTTCTTAGAGTGGAACAGATCCCAAATCTATTGGAGTTCGGAAATTTGGGATGGAATGTCTCCCAGCAAATTTTCTGAAACGAGCCCTCTATTCAACTACACTTTTGTGTCAAGTAAAAATGAAAGTGAGAGATATTTTTCTTACTCTCTTCGTAATCCTTCTTCTACCTTTGCTAGATATCGAATTTACCAAACAGGACAGGCTAGGTCACTGGTGTGGCTGTCTGGCGTTTCCATTTGGAGTATATTTGCGTCTGCACCGACGAACCTATCTGATGTCTATGCTGTGTGTGGTGCATTTGGCGTGGTACAATACCCTGACAATTTCTCAAACCCTTGTGAGTGTCTAAAAGGTTTCAAACCATTTTCGATGGAAGAGACCAGACTAAATGATTGGTCAGGCGGCTGTGTGAGGAAATCTCCTTTGCAATGTGAGAATAATACGTATGCTAATGGCAAAAAAGATTGGTTCATGAAAATATCAATCATGCGATTGCCTGTTTATTCGAAAGCATATTTGGCCGAGAATGCTAGCAGATGTGAATTGGGTTGCATGAAAAATTGTTCTTGCGCAGCTTATGCTTATAATAGGAGTGGGTGTATGATTTGGGAAGGACCTCTTTTAAACTTACTGCAACTCCCAAATGGTGGCAAGATTGGACAAGATATCTATCTCAGAGTTTCTGCTCATGAGTATCCAGATCAACATACCAAAGGTAGGATGAGTGAAATGAGAAGTATGGTTGAGCTAATACTTAATTATATATATGTGTTATCTTTTGTTTTGAAGTAGTACTTAATTATCTATATATTATGGTTGAGCTAATAGTGATTATTGTCATCAGAATCAGGCCAAAAATGGAGAGTGTGGGTAGCTGTGCTGATCCCTGCAGCAGGGCTTATCTTATGCCTCTCAATTTTCTTTTCATGCAAACACAAAGGTAAGTGCATGTAAATGTTCTAACCGTACATAGAAATCACTTTAAAAAAAAATTACAAGGAAGTCTACCTTAATCAGATTAAGATAAGAAAATTGTCCCAAGTCCTTGTTCTTAGGAAAGTCCTTGTTCTAATTAGTGCCATTAGTTGGTGATGGATCCCCACAAGCTTCACCATGTCTTCCGGAAGGAGCTTTGCAGTTATTTGGTCATTTCACTAAAATGGGAATGAATTACAAATTGGTACTTACTTGCGGAAATGAATAAATAAACTTACTTACCTTTAGATACTGGCATTGCTCATTAATTGATTTTCTCTTACCAAACACTACATTTCCATGTATAGTGACCAATTCTTATCAAACAGGACAGAGCCCTTCAAGTAATAATCTACTATTATTTGATTTTGATACTGAACTCCATGCAATCAATGATGGAATGAACACCAAAAATCATATGAAGAAACGAGAGAAGAAGGTTGCTGAGTTACCACTATTCAGTTATAAGAGTGTATTAGCTGCAACAAATAATTTCTCAGCTATGAATAAACTTGGAGAAGGAGGTTTTGGACCTGTCTACAAGGTACGTTACATTTTCCCGATGAATGTGCTTTGAACAATATTAATAAAACCTACATTAATGGTAAACCTTCAGTTTAAAGAGTTTATGGTTCTCCTTCTTAGGGAAAATTACTTAGAGGACAAGAAATTGCAGTGAAGATGCTTTCAAAAAGATCTGGACAGGGAATTGAGGAGTTCAGAAATGAGACAATACTAATTGCAAAACTCCAGCATAAAAATCTTGTTAGAATCTTGGGTTGTTGTATCGAGCGAGATGAAAAGATATTAATATATGAGTACATGCCCAATAAAAGTTTGGACTACTACCTTTTTAGTGAGTAAACGTTTATGTATATATATTTGTTTGTGTGTGTATTTTTTCTCATGTGTTTCTAGGTTCTTAAGCACTAATTTCCTTGGTTGTACTATTTAAATAGATCCAACCAAGAAAGAAATGTTAGGTTGGGAGGCACGCATACGCATTATTGAAGGGATCGCTCAAGGGCTTCTTTATCTTCATCAATATTCAAGGTTACGAATCATACATAGAGATCTAAAACCAAGTAACATTCTCCTGGATGGTGAAATGAATCCAAAAATATCAGATTTTGGCTTGGCTCGAATAGTTGGAGGCAATGAAACACAGGCAAACACAAACCGAGTTGTTGGAACTTAGTAAGTATGCAACTTGTTTTACATTTGATATTTTCAATTCCGAGCTAAATTCATTGAGCAAGCTATTGATAGGTTCATTTATTAAATTTTGGTATGTAGTGGCTATATGTCTCCCGAATATGCAATGGATGGTTTGTACTCAATAAAGTCTGATGTGTTTAGCTTTGGAGTATTGGTGTTAGAGATTGTGAGCGGCAGGAAGAACACTAGCTTCTATAACAACGAGTTACTCAATCTTCTTAGATATGTATGCATCCTCTATACTCTCCCAAATTCCGCATGTTTTACAATAATCTTTTCAATTAAAATGCTATTAATTTTTACTTAAATTTTTTCTTATTTGAAATGAAACTAGGCTTGGGAGTTGTGGAGAGATGATCGAAGTTTGGACTTGATGGAACCAACAATAGGATATGCTTCTTTCACTTCTATTCTGTTGAGGTTCATTAACATTGGCCTTCTTTGTGTCCAAGAAAGCCCAACTGATCGACCTACCATGTCTGATGTAATCTCAATGATTAGCAATGAACATGCACCTCTACCTACACCTAAGCGACCAGCGATTTTCACAGGAAGAAATATAATGGACACAAATTCAATAGTTGACAGTACAGGAAATTGCTCCAAAAATAGTGTAACTATTTCAGCAATGGAAGCCCGATGATTGATTCCTATGTGAGAGAAAAGAAATGTTGGAGAAGCAATCTTTTCATCCTAATTTGTATGCATGTTGATATGCTACATAATTGTCACTAAATGTTGTCTTAGTTCACTCATTTTAGTTTTGCTGCCAATGATACTATAGATATAATTTTTTTTTTTTTTTTTTTTGAAGGGCTATAGATATAAATGTTGCCAACTAATAGAACTTAAACAAACTCTGATTATCATAGTCTCTCACACGTCATTACATTGGAGACTTCTCCATTCATTTAAATAGTGACATTCTTACATGTCTATTAAATAACAATTAAATACAAGCACATTAATTAAGGCTATTCATTTTCCATAACTATTAGAACATGAAGTGGAATGGACTTCGGTAACATTTAAAATGGACGGAAGTGTAATAGACTTTGGACTTTTGTGTAGTCTTCTTATCCTTTAGTATTTATGTTCTAATACGCCCCCACAAACCCAACGATAAATCACGTTCGTTGTGGTTTGATCTTGAACATCAAAGGGCTGAAAAATGGCTTCTATGGCCTAAATTGAAACCTCATCTTCTATCACCAAAACTTTGACTTCATTGAATCTAGCTGGCATCGGCTATTATGGCTGGAACATGGACATCAATGATTTTGGCCAGCAACAACTACGATGGCAGTAACTTGGACATTGATCAGCTACTTTGGCTGGCAGCGGCTACTATGGCCATAACGTGGACATCGGATACTTTGGCCTAAAATGTGATGATGAGGGTTGCTTCGATGGTGAAACACGTGTTTGATCCGACGGTAGCACCAACTTTAGTGAGTCAGTCACTCATAAAGTAAGAGTTATGGAGAAAAGAGAAAGAGACATCCATTAAGACTGGATTTAGTAATATGTAATGAAGATAAACTAATGGCTAATATGTGGGGTCGACGGGTTTGAGCACAACACCACAAAAGTGAGTAAAAAAAAAAAAAAAACACAGTAGTGTTGTTGGAGAACTTCACCAAGCACTCCAACATGGGCGGTGCTATCACTAAAGAGAAAAACTATAAGATCGAATGGCGCTACCCTATAGCTTTGGTACCATAATAGAACTTAAACAAACTCTGATTATCATTGTCTCTCACACTTCATTACATTGGAGACTTCTCCATTCATTTAAATAGAGACATTCTTACATGTGTATTAAATAACAATTAAATAAAACCACATTAATTAAGGTTATTCATTTTCCGTACGTAACTATTAGAACATGAAGTGGAATGGACTTTGGTCATAACATTTAAAATTAACGGAAGTGTAATAGACTTTGAACTTTTGTCTAGTCTTCTTATCCTTTAGTATTTATGTTCTAATACCAACAACTTCATGTATCTTTAAAAGATCATCGGTTATTGATTTTCTTCCCCTCCCTCAGTGGCTACCTAAAAGGGTTGAAATCTGAAATCTTGGCTTATTTCTTTTCATGTTTATTCTTGTAAGAGACAGAATGTTAACAACTAATTCAAGCATACATCTACTTAATATTTTAAACCCAAATTATGACTAATTCAACTACACATAAAAACTATACTTGTGAACATAAGATTTTGAACCCCATTTTGCCCCAAGCCACTCCTTTGGGAAATTCCACAGTCAAAGAATCTACTGATGAGGTGAGGGATTTTCCTACCCATTTTCACCATTGACCAGCTGCATTAGGAACACTTGATGACTTGACTTTTCAAAACCTCTCAACATTCAATATTTTTTGATGATGAATAAAACAAAAACAAAAAAGATCTCCAATCACCCATGAAATTGCTTCTCTAGCTAATTCTCGAGTGAACATTGAATCAAGGTGATCGACGAAGATTAGACCATATTGTGGTGATAATTGTATAACGCGTCTTTCTCATAATAAAACAAATATTTTGGCATATGGTCCACAATCTCTGGAAATATAACGATAATAAGAAAAATATATATAAAGATAATTCCGCAATTAGGCAAAATAGAAAAGAAGAAAAATAGAAAGATAATGACTCACGACTCGTTTGGCAACGGGTCTTAGAAAAACCTTCTTTTTAAAATAATAATAATAATAATAATAATAAAAATAAAAGGGGAAACTTCACTTTGGCTCCTTAAATTTTCAGCCGATTTTACAAATCCCCCTGAACTTTCAAATCTCTCACTTTGAACCCCTAAACTTTCAATTTCTATCACTTTGGCCAAGGGGGTGGTCCGGCCACCCCCAAAAGCCCAAAAGGAAACCCATTCTCACACTCTTAGCTTTCGGGTGGGCTGGACCCCTCATACGAATTACCACCCCACGGCTTGCGGCGGCTGCCGTCCACCCCGTGCCCTTGGGTGGTCCTTACCCAAAGCCCAAAACCGCGGAATGAGGGTTTTTTTTTTTTGTTATTGGGATAGCCTAATTCACCCCTGCGGCCCTGGTGGTTTTGGCTAACTTCCATACCGCTCGGGTAGGTGGTCGAACCACCTCAGTCTCACCGGTCCCACACCCACCAAAACCTTGATTTTTTTTTTTTTTTTTTTTTTTTTGACCTTATGGCCTTTTGAGGGTGGCCAGGGTGGTCCGACCACCCCCATACCGGGTAGGCCACCCCATTTTGGCCAGCCACCCCGATTTTTCTTATTTTTCTTCTTCTTCTTCTTCTTCTTCTTTTTTTTTTTATAATATTTTGCCCCCTTTGTTTTTTTTTTAAGAAAAAAAAAAAACAATTTTAATTCCCAAAACGGTGTCGTTTTGGGCTGGGGGTGGGTGCTATAGTTTTGGTCATTTTCGAAATTTCAAGTGGACTGGATGGGGGTATAATGGGCATAAAAAGTCAAACCGTTTGAGTTTAACGTTGAAAACTAACAGAGGGGTCCAAAGTGAGAGCAAATAAAATTCAAGGGTCCAAAGTGAGAGATTTGAAAGTTGAGGGGTGCTTTGTCAAATTGCCTGGAAGTTCAAGGGGTCAAACTGAAATTTTCCCAAAATAAAATAAATAAAAGAGGGATACATGCGTACGCATTATTGAAGGGATCGTTCAAGAACTTTTTTTATCTTCATCAATATTCAAGGTTACGAATCATTACACAGAGATCTAAAACCGAGTAACATTCTCTTGGATAGTGAAATGAATCCAAAAATATCAGATTTTGGCATGACTCGAATAATTGGACTAGGAGGCGATGAAGCACAAGCAAACACAAAACGAATTGTTGGAACTTAGTAAGTACTATGCAACTCGTTTTACATATGATATTTGCAATTTCCAATTAAATTCTGTTAGCAAGCTACTAAAAGAGTGATGTACCAAATTTTGGAATTCAGTGGGTACATGTTTCCCGAATATGCTATCAAGGGCCAATACTCGATAAAGTCTGATGTGTTTTGCTTTGGAGTATTGGTGCTAGGGATTGTGACTGGCAGGAAGAACACTAGCTTCTTTAACACCGAGTCACTCAATCTTCATAGTTACGTACGTTGCTTTTATGCTCTCCCAAATTCTGTGTGTTTTATGTTAATCTTATAAATTAAAATGCTATTAGTTTTTAATTAAATTTAGTCTAATTTGAAATGAAACGAGGCTTAGGAGTCGTGGAGAGTGATCGAAGTTTGGGCTTGATGGAGCCAACAATAGGATATGCTTCTTTCACTTTTATTTTGTTGAGGTTCATTAATATTGGCCTTATTTGTGTCTAAAAAAGTCCGACTGATCGACCTAGCATGCTTGATGTAATCTCAATGATTAGCAATGAACATGCACCTCTACCAACCTAAGCAACCAACATTTTTCATATGCAGAAATATGGACACAAATTCAATAGTTGATAATGCAGGAAATTGTTCAAAAAATAGTTAAATTATTTATATTAAAAAAAATAAAAAAAGAACTATTGTAGAAGTAGAACCATAGTTTTTATCTACACTTTATGCATATTGATGTGCTACATGCTAGTTATTGTTTTTTTGGGGAAACTTCACTTAAAACCCCCTAAACTATCACGCGTTGTGAGAAAATCCCTAAATTTTAAAATCTCTCAATTTCATCTCATGAACTTTCAATTTGATACAATGTATCCCCTCCGTCAATCTTTCAAAGGTTAAAAGTGATATAATGACATTTATACCCCTAATTTTTTTAATTCTAAATTTACCCTTAATTTCAATTTTTTTTTTTTTAAAATAAAGTTATTAAAAAAAAGTGAGCCATGCTGGGTCATCTTGTGACCCTTTTGTTTTCATTTTTTTTTTTTTTAAAAAAAAAGGAAAATCGAAGGGTAATTGGGTCTTTTTTGGGGGTTTATGTTAGAGATTAACGAAAAAAATTGATGGAGGAGGGTAAATTGCATCAAATTGAAAAGTTTGATGGGTGAAATTGAGAGTTTTTGAAATTCGGAGGGTCTTCTCAAAACGCGCAGTAGTTTAGGGGTCCTTTGTAAAGATTTCTTTTTTTATTTTATTTTATTTTTTTATGAGCAAATATACAAGGAAACATGGAAAAAGTTACAAATGGGATCTTGTTTGCTATTACTCCTAATGGAAGAGGGAATTGGAGAAATATTGGAAGAGAAATGATACAATTCATTTTTTTTTTCAATCATCTTTTAATCATTTCTATAATGAATGGATGAATCCACTATTGAATTTGTATGAGTTTTACAAATCTAATAAATGAATCTATATTGAAAATGCTTTCAAACACAACGTTAGAAGCGGCTCACTTTATAAGGCATGATAATTGGCCTTTCAAGAGACTTTTGTTCCAGATTGCCTGGATTGTGGTTAATGAGTTGTCAAAGGTTAATCTTGCCCTTGTGAAATGATTTTTTTTTTTTTTTTTTGAGCAAAAGAGTAGGCTGGGGAGACCAATTGTGGCTATCCTACCTGGGCGTGACCATAGTAGCACCTATCCGCTGGGAGCCGCATAGGAAGGGCATAGACTGTGGGAACCGCATGCGCTCCCTCAAGTCTGACTGAGTCATAGCCTGACTCAGCCCCACGGCTAAAACTAATTATTAGTATGTGGGGATTGACTCAGTCCCACTAGGGCATCAATGAGAATTCAAGGCGGTTAATACTAATTATTAGTATGTGTTGATTCAACATTGCAGAGATTCGAACCCATGCCCTAGTATATGCCCTGACCACTTGAAAATTTTCTTGAGCTATTGAACCACTACCCTTGATGGTGCCCTTGCGAAATGATTGTACTCATAAAGACAAATAGCTATATGAATGGCAATCTTGACTTCTTAAATTTACATGTTGGGAGGGTTAAAGCAGAGGTGTACAATGACTAACTCCTATTCTAAAGGGGGGGAAAAATCTTAATTTAGAAGTGCAAATTTCCTCTCATTTTTAGAAAGATGTGGGACAATCATGAGGTCAAAAAGACATCTAATTAAACTCTAATTTTTTTGCTACCATATTCACCACTCAGCCATCCCAAACGATGTGGGACATTTCTTTGTCGTGTGGTAGGACCCAGCCACTAGTGATCATATTTAGGAGAGTACTTAGCATTGTCCTATTTTTTATGTTAATTTTTTACTTTTTTTTCTTTCTTCTCTAATTGAAAATTGAAAGTTTTTAAGAATACTAACTTTAAACCATAACTGACGAAGATGGATGTCCAAGTTTGGAATGCCACACGCTAAATGGAGCCTTACACCAAACAATACCATATGAATTCTAGCTTTGTTGATAGAAACTAAATTGGTGCGATGGGATAACTAAGCTTATTTGATCGTATACAAAACTCTATTTATAAAAAAAGAGTTTGAACATTATATGTCTCTTCTATTTTTACATTAACAACAATAAAATTAATTTATACAAACTATCTTGTAACTCTTGAATTCTCGTAACTTCTGTATCCTTATAAAAAAAGAAGAATAAATTTTGGAAAAAGTGCAAACTTTTCAATTCGTCTTTAGATTAATCTGAATTAAAAAAAAAAAAAATAATAAAATAAAAATTAATTGAGCATGCTACATTAGCCGACCAAGCTGAAAAAATGGTGAGAAAATGCAAAATAACAATTTTATATGACAGAATTTCCTCCAAACCAGTTTGGAGTAAATTTCATTCAACCTACTTGGCTACTTCAACAGGTGACAAGTGTCATCTCTCACATAATTTTTTAATATTTTCAAGAGTCATTTCTTGTCATTCTACTAACCTATGGACCTAAACATTAATTTTTGAAAAACCCAAAGATGTGAAATGACAAATGTGACTGATGTCACTTATTGAAATAAGTTGGAGAAAATTTTTCTATCCTTTTTATATTTAGGCTCCGTTTGATTCGGTGTAAAATATTTTCTTTTGTAAAATATTTTCAGGGAAGTCATTTTACAAGAAAATATTTTACGATGAAAACATTTTTTGGCGTTTGGTACGCGCACGGAAAATCACAAATATTTTTTATATTCACAACATAAAAATACTAATATACATAATTTAAAAAATAAAATATAAAAATACCCACTCGGGACTTGACCAGGACCCGGCCTGTACTTGACTAGGACTTGCCTGAGAGCTGCCCAGGACCTCGCCGAGAGTTGTCTAGGACTCGGCTGAGACAAAACCAGGACCCGACTGGACTACTCGGGACCCGCCTTGGACTTGACCGGGACTTGCCCGGGACTTGATTGGGACCCGCCTTGGACCTACCCAGGACCCCGCCAAGAACTGACCCGGACCTGACGGGGACCCGCCTAAGCAGGTCCAGAGCAAGTTCCAGGGGGTCCCAATCAAGTCCCGGGCAAGTCCCGGGCGGGTCTTGAGCAGGTCCCGGCGGGGTCCCGGGAGGGTTCTTGGCAGGTCTAGTCGGGTTCTAGTCAAGTCCCGGGTAGGTCCCGGTCAGGTCTAGGGCGGGTCAAGGGCAAGTTTCGGGCGGGTCCCGGTCAGGTCCCGGTTAGGTCTAGGTTAGGTCCCTGGCAGATCCCGGTCTGGTCCCAAGCAAGTCCTTGGCGGGTCCTGGTCAGGTCCCGGGCAAGTCCCGGGCGGGTATCGGGCGAGTCCTGGTCATGTCCTGGCAAGGTCTCGAGCAGGTCTCGGGGAGGTCCCGATCAGGTCCCGGGCGAGTCCCAGGCAGGTCCTGAACGATTCCCAAGAAGGGCTCGGGCGGGTCCCGGGAGGGTCCTAGTCAGGTCCCGAGGAGGTCTCGGTCAGGTCCTGGGCAGGTCCCGATCAAGTTCCGAGTGGGTCCCAGTCAAGTCCCTGGCGGGTCCCAGTCAAGTCCTGGGCAGGTCCCGTGCGGGTCCTGTGCGAGTTTTGGCTTGGTCTATCGATTCTAGAATGAGATGTTCAAAGTCGGAAAATGGTTTACGGTTTTGAAAACCATAACCATTTTCCTAAAATTAAATAAGAGTTTTTGGTCAAAGGAAAATATTTTCCGTTAACTATTATTTTACGTCGTGCCAAACACCCGTAAATACGTAAAACATTTTCCGTAAATCATTTTACGGCGAAACAAACAGAGCCTTAGTATAAGGATAGATAGGGCTGTAAATAAACTAGTATGTTCGACAACCCACTCGGTTTAACTTGACTCGAACTCGAGCTCTATACTGTATAAACCTGCTCGATCAGTAAATGATACAAACCTGACTCACTCGAGAAAACTCAATAGGGGCTCGCGAGCGCAGCTTATTCGAAGCTCGACTGGTTCAATTGCCCGACTCATTAGCTCGCTCATATATATATATATATATATATATATATATATATATATATATATATATATATTACTAAAAATTAGTTATATAAATTTAAGCATGTATATTAGTAATTAAGTAATATATGTAATATAAATTACTTAATATTTATATTTATACTATAGATAAATGTTTAGAGGTTGTTTTAAAATTCGGACTTGAACTCTGCTTGGATTATACATTAAAGAATTTAATAGCCTAACTCGAGCTCGAGTTGAGCCCGGCTCGACTCGAATAACATTCCCAACAAACTTGAGTTTGAGCTTGAAATATATGTATAATATTGAGCAGAAGAAGGAGAGAGGGAAGAGAGAGAGGGAGTGGAAGTATGTAATGGACTACATTGTATTGAGACTAATTAAATAAAGAGTATTACAGAGGCCTCTATTTATAGAGAGGCTCATTAGGCAAGTAACGTAGTAGACTAAGGAAAGGTAAACCTAGTAAGCTACGGAAACCCTAGAATTCATAAGAAAGTAAATAACCTTAGAATAATATCTATTATATTCTTAATATCCCCCTCAAACTCAAGATGAGAATTTGTGAAATCTTGAGTTTGCTTCTTGATCACAGCACTACAGGAGGTGATTGATGGCGCAGGAATTGGAAGCATTGGCGGCTCTTCAACATCGGCAATGTTTTGGCTGGAATGGGCCAACTATGGGCCTTACAATGAAAGCCAACTATGGGCTAAGAGAGAAATGAGATGTGCAACTATGACCTCTTTTGATGGGCAACTTGGCCTTTTTATTTTTTATTTATTTCATTATCTTTGCTTAATTTGCAATAAATTCTCTCTCCACTAGTTTCTCTCTGCATATTGTGCTACAACGGAGATGGCTTGAAGGAAGGACGCCGGCACACGGTAGTCCGGGAATGTCCGGTGGAGGGAAGGTCCCCGATACGGGGAAAGAACGCCGGCACAAGGTAGTCCAGGAACTTCCGGTGGAGGGAAGGTCTTCGATATCGGGAAAGAACGCTGGCACAAGGAACTCCGAGAACGTTTGATGGAGGAAAGGACTCCGGCACAAGGTAGTCCGGGAATTTCCGATGGAGGAAAGGACGCCGGCACAAGGTAGTTTGGGAACGTCCGATGGAGATGCGACAAACCTACTCGGGGTTGACAGGGATGAGTAGGAGAGGATAGTGGCTGCTGGGCTAGGCCGTGGCGGCTGGGCTATGAGCGGGAGATTGGCGCCGCTGGGCTGTGAGCGGGAGATCGGCGCGGCTTGGTGTGGGGATCTGTGGTGTCACGGGAGGCAGAATAGCTTTGCTGCACAATGAAGAGGAGTAGGGTCTCTCTCTGCTGGCTATGGAATGGCACGACTAAAGTGGTCGGGGCTGCTTTGGAGTTGCTGGCTACGGTGGCCAGATCTGGCCTGAGATAGAAGCTGTGTTGGCTGTCGTGGTGTTGTCGGACAGTGGAATGGCGCCGGAGAAGCCCAGAAGGGTGGCGTGGCTGTTCGGACGGTGGGCTCAGAGGAATAGACACCGACGCTGTGCCGATAATGGGAAGGAAGGTCACCGGAGAATGCGATGACTTTTTTTTTTTTTTTTTTGTGAAAGGGAGAAATAAAAGAAACTCTATAGGACCCTTTGGATCAAACATTGGCGTAAGCTGGTTGCTCTGATACCATGAAAAAATATATATATATATATATATATATATATTATTGAGCGGAAGGAGAGAGAGAAGAGAGAGAGAGAGCGGAAGTATGTAATGGACTACATTATATTGAGACTAATTAAATAAAGAGTATTACAGAGGCCTTTATTTATAGAGAAGCTATGAGCAATAAGCAAGTAACCTTGTAGACTAAAGAAAGGTAAACCTGGTAGGCTAAGGAAACCCTAGAATCCATAAGGAGGTAAATAACCTTAGAATAATATCTATTATATTCTTAACAGAGCTCGAGCTCGCCCAAACTTTGAACGAGCCGAGCTTGAACACGCATTTCATAGCTTGGCTCGAACTTGATCTTGACTCAAATAAACATCTTCGTAAATGAGCTAATCATGAAATCCTAAAGCTCGACTTGGATCGGCTCGATTTCAGCAATAGGGATAAATAATAATGAATAAAAACGTGTGCTTTCAATTTTCCTTTTTATATTTAGTATAGGGATAGGTAATAATGAATAAAAATGTGTGCTTTCAATTTTCAATTTTCAAATTGCTGTGTTGACTGGAAACATGTGTTTAAAAAGTACACCTATTTTTTTTTAAAAAAAATATGAATAAAATAGAGTTTTTAAACGTGAATTTAAAAAATATGAAAAAAAAAAGATTGTCTTGTTTACAAATTATTTAAATAACCAAAAATAGGATGAATAAAGTGAAATCAACAAAAATAACGTGTTTGAATAACTTGTTTCCTTCTTTCTTCTAGGGCTGGCAAAACAAGTACCTGATATGACCCGATTACGACTTGCGGGTACTCGTTACATGATTAGCCAAAACATAAACACGACCCGTTTTGCTAAACGGGTAACCGGGTCTGACATGATTATGACACAGAAATAGCCGGGTAACCCGACACGACCCATTTGCAATAGATGGGTCATATCGCGTAGACACGACCAGTTCTTTTAACAGGTAACCCGACTCGACCCGACCCGGCACGCTAAAAACCTTAAACCCTAATTTTTTTATTTTTTATTTTATTTGTAATAATAATACATGAATACCAATACAATTGTTAATAAAAACATTCAAAAAATTACCAATTTTCAACTCTATACGTACATATTAGAATATTAGATAGTCCATTTCCATAATTCCATGTATTCAACTCTATACATATTAGAATATTAGATAGTCCATTTCCATAATTCCATGTAATGCAATAATGATTTTAGTTTCTGCTATGATGACCAATCTAGATGTTCTCTGTTTTACTGTTCATATTAAATTTCACACACACACAGAGATATATATATATAATGGTGCATATGTGAAATGAATATGGATCAAATTAGATTTCCCACGACATTTCCATCATAGCAATAAAGAATAAGTAAATAATAATAATAAAGCTAACAAAAACAAAATAATAAAGAAAAAAGAAACAAAACTCAAAACTACATCATCATTAGATCCATTACAAATTAGGTTCCCATGGGCCATTATGCCCGATGTTGTCTACTTGAAGTCTTGAAGGATCCATGATCCATCCCATGTAATCAAGGATATGAATTATGAAACACTACAAATATGCTCATTGTTTTTACTTTTTACTTCTTTTTTTTTTTTTAACCGGGTCTGGTGGGTACCCGTTAGACCCAGTTAGTACCTGCCAGGCCCGAACAGTAACCGGGTCTGGTGGGTCGACCCGTCGGGTAGACCCGCCAAACACGAAATTAACCGAATCTTAAACAGGTAGACCTGATTAAGACCCGAACCCAATAAGGCCAAACCCAATACCTGTTTTTTCGTGTCGTATTCGTGTCGGGTTCGCGGGTCGTGTCAAAATTGCTAGCCTTACTTTCTTCACTACATAACATTTATAGTTTCTGATGAGTTTAACTTGGTAGTAGTTGACTTGGAAATTGGATATAGAAGACTTGTATTAATGCAGGCTGAGATTAGAGCAAGTGGGGGTACTTATGTGGTAATGAATAATTCTAGAAGTCCTTTATGTCTCTTTTGTATTATTCCAAAAATTAGGTAATTTTTAAAATTATAATGTGATCAAAGTTCAATAATGATCAATCATATACCTAATAATGATTTTAAGAACCACATCATTTTTAGAGAGATACAAGAATAACACAAAAAAGACTTGTAGCGTTACTCATGTGATAATTGGTCTGTGATTTGGGAAATTGCATAGTCAAAGAATCTACTGATAGGTGAAGGATTTTCCTACCCATCTTCTTCATTTTCCTATGGTCAGACTTGACAACTTGACTCTACAAAACCTCTCAACATTAAAATTTATTTTGATGATGAATAAAACCAAAACGAAAAAGATCTCCAATCACCCATGAAATTGCCTCTCTAGATAATTCTCGTGTTAACATTGAATAAAGGTGATCGAAGAAGATTAGACCATATTGTGGTGATAATTGTATAACGTCTTTCACATAATAAAACAAATATTTTGGCATATGGTCCACAATCTTTGGAAATATAAAGATAATATATATATATATATATAATTTTGTAATCAGGCAAAATAGAAAAGAAGAAAAATATAAAGATAATAATGACTCACGACCCGTTTGGCAACGGTTTTTAGAACAACTTTTCTTCTTTTTTTTTTTTTTTTTTTTTTTAAAGAAAAAAGCAAAAGCATTAAGAAATAAATTAAAATATAAAACATTTAAAACTAATTTTATTTTTATATAATATCACAACTATAACAAAAAAAAAAAAAAAAAAGACCACTTTAAAACATTTTGGGAATGTACCCATATCACCCTTAAACTACCACCTCTAATCTCCTATTCCTCCTCTCCCTTGCCTTTCTTGCCTCTTTTGAGGCTCCAACCGCTTCTTTGAAGGCCCTACTTGCCTCATCAGAGGCCCTATCCATTGACTTTGGCGATTTATCATGTTTTTCAACAGCTCCGTCATCTCCTCGTCCATGGTAGATCATCTAGTCATTGCCTCTTCTATCCTTTCCTAACCTCGGATTTGCCACCTTCTTGAAATCTTTGGATTTGGTTTTTCCAAAATCAGATATGTCCATTTTAGGAAGCCACAACCTTACACAGTTACACGTGCCACTCCACCATGCTCCTAGGCCACTCCACTACCAGCTACCGCCAACCTCATCTCCATCCAACCACCACACGTCGAAGACAGTGTTATGTCATGTGTGACTCCTAATTTCCCTTGCTCTGCCACCTCCCGCCATTGTTGCCAGTCTCTTGAAGCCATTTACTGCTTCCCGGAGTCCACTGCCAGTGCGTGGTCCCACGCACTGGTGAATGACTTACACGCGTCAACCTTCAATTGCATCCATGTTGCCTTCCCCCACCCCGCCCTTAACCGATGATGTTTTTTGTATTTATTTTTGTTTTTGTGTTGTTTTCTTGTAGTTTTAGGGCTTTTGATCCCCTCACCACCATCTATGGTGCTCTCTCGATTTGGTTGCAGATCATTCTAAAGTGTTCTATGGACTTCGTGTTGGTGTTTCCTTTCGTTAGCTTTGATTCAACAGTCACTAGTGTCTTCTTTGCTGCTGTGGTTCTCTTTTGGGTGCACAACTGTAGTTGTTTCTTTGTTGGTCTTCATAATGGGTTGATGGACCTCTCGAGGTGTGTGGCCCTTCTTGTGCCTCTTGGATGTGCCATCCCTAGTATACCTTGTCTAACCATGTTAATTGGTGACCAAGTTTTTTGGTGTTTGTGCCAAAAATCTATAGGGTCACCTAATTCATTTGATGCATTTCCTTTTAATTTTTGTTTACCTATATTGATGTTGTATCACCCCAGTCCGTTAAAACTAGGTTTGTCACTTTTCTTCTTTTACAACAATTTTTTTTTTGCAAAGATCTATAAGGCTTATTACAAATTATTAGATAAATTATTTCCGCCCTCATTCCGGCCTTCTATTCCAGCTTGCTCTTTACCTAAGAACAAGAAATAAAACTGAATGAGCCCAAAAGGGGGCCAGCATGTAAAATTCACAACCATAAATAGTTTTACTCATTGTTCCCATTTTGAAAAATGTTTTGTATTGAAATCGGAAAGCACACAAAAATATATATATAAATAACCACCCATAACAATATATATATATATATATATATACACACACACACACACGGTTGCATCTTCTGTAGTATATACATATTGTTACATCTAGCAAGAAAACACCATCATAAATCATCCATGCAATTAGTCTGGGGTGGCCGAAGCCACCCTTTGCTCTCAACAAGGGTGGCCGGCCACCACCTGTGGTGGCCAGCCACCCCATTTCTTTGAATTTTTATTTTATTAATATTTAATTATTTAATTATTTAAATTTTGATTTAAAAAAAAATATAAATAATAATTTATTATTAGTTGATTGTTCTAGACCGTTGGATGAAAATTAACGGTCCAGATCGAATATTGGAGAGAGTGAGAGACATAAGAGAGAGAGAGAATGAAATTTTTTTAAAGAAAATGGGGCCAGCCAAGTCATTTGGGATGGTTTTTGGAAAAAACCTTGGGACACTTAGCAGCCCCCTAAAAAGAAATGAGAGAAGGTGGACTGGTTGGAAGTAGGGCTGGCAAAACGGGTAATCGGATAGACCCGATTAGGACCCGTTAAGACCCGCGACCCGATTACCCGAAACACGAACACGACCCGTTTAACTAAACGGGTTAGCGGGTCTGACACGATTATAACACGAAAAATATCCGGGTAACCCGACACGACCCGCTTAACCCGTTTAGCATAATCGGGTCATATCGGGTAGACACGACACGACCCGACACGACCCAACCCGACCCGTTTTTTTTTTTTTAAAAAAAAACCTTAATCAAAATTGGAAAAAATAATTTAATAAAGGGATCTCTTAGGCCAAATAACTAGTCAAATTTATCCTAACCATCCAAGAAGAATAAAAAATTTTAAAAGATAATGTTTTAATATATAAATAATGATTTAAAAGATAATGTTTTAATATATAGACCCACATAGAAAAAGTAACGGAAAAACAAGGAATAGGCTAGTGAAGTGAAAACTGTGAAGTCGTGAAGTGAAGAGTGAAATGAAGCCGTGAGTCAGTCAGTAAGTGTTAGGGTTAACTTAGTTAGAACTTAGACATAGGTTTTTTTATTAAAAATAATAATAATAATAATAATAATAATAAATAATAATAAAAAAATTAAATGGGTTTGGCGGGTCACCCGAGACCCGCCAGACCCGCCAGACCCGGTTGACCCGTCAGACCCGATTGACCCGCCAGACCCGGTTGACCCGACTGACCCGCTAGACCCATTTATTAGATGTGTCTGGCGGGTCGACCCGCGAACCCGACGGGTTGACCCGCCAGACACGAATTTAATCGTGTCTTAACCGGGTAGACCCGATTAAGACCCGAACCCGATAAGCCCAAACCCAATACCTGTTAACTTCGTGTCGTGTTCGTGTCGGGTTCGCGGGTCGTGTCAAAATTGCCAGCCCTAGTTGGAAGGGTGGGGCTGCTGTGAAGAAATTTGAGGAAGAGAAGAAAAGTGATGGAGCAGGTAATTGGAGTCAAGGTTTTGGATACTCTCATACACTTTGCTCCGCGATTCTGGTCCAGCCATGTTGTGACTCCAAAGAAGACCCATTACCCTTCAAAGTTCAAACTATCAATGTATCAATCGTTCACTATTAAATCACACTCTACATATTAGCCATATTAAAAATCATTCTATCTCTTAAATCACCCAATCAAATAATTAGGATATAATTTTCTCATAAAATTAAGGCTCGTAATAATCCTAAACCAATATTCATCAAGTTCCATCCATTATTCCATCTATCAATTTCATTCACTATTCCTCCTACCAATCTCTTGTACTATTCCATCTACCAATTTCTCATACTATTTTGTATAATATTCATATAACATCATATTTTCCTCAATTCCATAATTCTTACCTAGTGTTAGAATATATAAAAAATATATAATATTTTTCGTATATTCCATAATTATGTTGATATCAAATATTCTTTATTTATAGGCTGATTGTAATTAAATATTGAGACTATAATCAAATCAAGAGAATTTGATTACCGCTCAATATTCCCACAACATCATTATTTCAACATGATATCAAAGTTATTTCAGCATGGTATCAGAGCGATTTCAACATTGTATCATTATTTCAACACCTAGTATGAATATTAAAATAATATTTATCATCAAAATAATCTCTTTAAATAAGAATTTTAAATCTGAGGCGCTACAGATGTGATTGTTTTGGAACTTTTTGTTGGGTTGTCCATAATTTGTTGTTCTTTGTTGTAGTTTCTTAGTTGATGTACTTTGAAAAAGGAAAAAAGAAACAAAAACAAAAACAAAAACCAATCCAAAGGAAAAATGAAGTACAACTGGGCTAGCAAAGACTTGACTCCCTTAACTCTCTAAAACAACTGGGTTTTATACCTTAACGATTTGCCTTGAATTTATCCGAGAAGCTTTCTCTCTGCGCCGCTCTCTCCCCCCTGAAAAAAACCTTAAATTTGGCTGGTATAAGAGGAGCACAACCTTCTCTCTTTTTCCCAAAATCGCAGCCCGCCCCTTCACTGCCGGCGTTTACCAAAGACCGGAATATGAAGGACACAAATTCAACAATTGACGGTGGAGGAAATTGTTCAACAAAATAGTGTAAGTATTAATTTCAAAGAAAAAATAAATGTTGTATAATCGATCTTTATGTCTTATCTGTACGCACGTTCATAGCCGTTGGAGAAATTTGTGCTTAGTCTCCACCACTGTGCTGAAGTGATGTTCAAAATCGGTACATGGAAGTGAACGTTGTCACAAGGAAAGTCCGTTTTCTTGCCTGCGTTCCTTCTTGGGAAGATTCAAATTAAAGTACAAAGGCAAGCCAATCAGAAAGCTAATCCGAATGGGCTGCGGCTCACAAATCTTATAGATACACTCCCTGGAGCTCTTCTTTGTATTATTTTCTTTCTTTCTTGTTTGTTTCTCCTTTTCCTTCTTCCTCTATTGCATTTTTCTGTAATTACTAACTGCGGTACTGCAAGTTAGAGAGGGATGGGTAGCACGACCACTAATCACCAGCCATGGCTCTTATTTGCCTTGCTTTCAATCATGTCTTATTACAGAGCATGCTTCTCCATAGCTGCTGATACCCTTTCACCAGGTCACTCTCTTTCTCATTCAGAGAGAGAGACCATAGTATCTAAAGGTGGCACTTTTGAGCTCGGTTTCTTCAAACCAGGCACTTCATCAAAAATCTACCTGGGCATATGGTATAAAAGGTTTCATGAGGAAGTTGTTTGGGTAGCAAACAGAGAAAACCCTTTGTCTGACCCATCTTCCTCAAGACTTTACCTCCCAGAAAATGGCAATCTACTTCTTTTTGAAGGTTCTTCCGAGATCCCAGTTTGGTCAACAAATTTGACATTTCCCCAGTCAAATATAACTGAAGCAGTACTTGGTGATGAGGGAAATTTTGTTTTGAGAGGTAGATCGAACACGTCTTCTATATTTTGGGAGAGTTTCAACCATCCAACCGATACATTGCTCCCAGGTGCGAAGGTTCGGAACAATAAGGTTACTGGAAAACCACAGCAACTCATTTCATGGAAAAATTCACAAGATCCAGCACCTGGTCTGTTCTCGGTGGGGTTAAACCCAAATGGAAGCAATCAGTTTTTCTTAAAGTGGAACAGATCCCAAATCTATTGGAGTTCGGTAGTTTGGATTAATGGAACATCTCTCAGCTCACTTTCTGAAAGGAGCTTTATCTTCAACTACACTTTTGTGTCAAGTACAAATTAAAGTGAGAGATATTTTACTTACTCTCTTCGTAATCCTTCTAACCTTGCAAGATATCGAATTGACCAAACAGGACAGATTAGGGAACTGGTGTGGCTGTTTGGCGTTTCCATTTGGACTATATTTTGGTCTGGACCGAGGAACCTATCTGATGTCTATGCTTTGTGTGGTGCATTTGGCGTGGTACAATACCCTGACAATTTCTCAAACCCTTGTAAGTGTCTAAAAGGTTTTGAACCATTTTCGATGGAAGATACCAGACTAAATGATTGGTCAGGCGGTTGTGTGAGGAAATCTCCTTTGCAATGTGAGAATAATACGCATGCTAATGTCAAAAAAGATTGGTTCTTGGAAATATCAACATGCGATTGCCTGTTTATTCGAAAGCATAGTTGGCCTTGAATGCTAGCAGATGTGAACTGGCTTGCATGGAAAATTGTTCTTGCGCAGCTTATGCTTGTAATAGGAGTGGGTGTACGATATGGGAAGGAGCAGTTTTGAACTTACTTAAACTTCCATATGGTGGTGAGATTGGACAAGATATCTATCTCAGACTTGCTGCTGATGAGTATCCAGATCCAAGTACCAAAGGTATGATGAGTGGAATGAGAAGTATGGTTGAGCTAATACTTAATTATATATGTTGTCTTTCGTTCTGAACTAATACTTAATTCTCTATTATGGTTTAACTAATAGTGATTATTGTCATCAGAATCAGGCCAAAAATGGAAAGTATGGGTAGCTGTGCTGGTCCCTGCAACAGGGCTTATTTTATGCCTCTCAATTTGTTTTTCCTGCAAGGGAAAGCTCAAATGCATCGGTTAAGGGTAAATGTTCTAATTGTATATGGAAATCACTTAAAAAAAATTACAAGGAAGTCTACCTTAATCTCATACAAGAAAATTGTCACAAGTCCTTGTTCTTAGGAAAGTCCTTGTTCTAATTGCTGTCACTAGTTGGTGATGGATCCCCATGAACTTCACCATGTCTCTGGGAAGGAGCTTTGCAGTTATTTGGTCATTTCACTCAAATGGGAATGAATTACTAAATTATTACTACTTATTTGCGGAAATGACTAAATAAACTCACCTTTGGTCATTTCACTCAAATGGGAATGAATTACTAAATTATTACTACTTATTTGCGGAAATGACTAAATAAACTCACCTTTAGATAGTGGCATTGCTCAATTGATTTTCTCTTACCAAACACTACATTTCCATGTATAGTGACAAATTCTTATCATTCTAGATCAAACAGGAGAGAGCCCTTCAAGTAATAATATACTACTATTTGATTTTGATATTGAACTCCATACAATCAATGATGGAATGAACACCGAAAATAATACGAAGAAACAAGAGAAGAAAGATGCTGAGTTACCACTATTCAGTTTTGAGAGCATATTAGCTGCATCAAATAATTTCTCAATTGTGAATAAACTTGGAGAAGGAGGTTTTGGACATGTCTACAAGGCATGCTACATTTTCCTGATGAACGTGCTTTGAACACTATTAATAAAAACTACATTAATGGTAAACCTTCATGAAAGTTTAACGAGTTTATGGTTCTCCTTCTTAGGGAAAATTACTTAGAGCGCTAGAGGACAAGGAATTGCGGTGAAGATGCTTTCAAAAAGATCTGGACAGGGAATTGAAGAGTTTAGAAATGAGACAATACTAATTGCAAAACTTCAGCATAGAAATCTTGTCAGGCTCTTAGGTTGTTGTATCGAGCGAGATGAAAAGATATTAATATATGAGTACATGCCCAATAAAAGTTTGGACTTCTACCTTTTTAGTGAGTGCATGTTTATGTATATATATGTGTATAATTTTTTTTTTTTTTCTCATATGTTTCTAGGTTCTTAAGCACTAATTTCCTTGGTTTTATTATTTAAATAGATCAAAATAAGAAAAAGATGTTAGGTTGGGAGACACGCATACAAATTATTGAAGGGATCGCTCAAGGGTTTCTTTATCTTCATCAATATTCAAGGTTACGAATCATACATAGAAATCTAAAACATAGTAACATTCTCTTGGATAGTGAAATGAATCAAAAAATATCATATTTTGGCATGGCTCGAATAGTTGGAGGCAATGAAAAACAAGCAAACACAAATCGAATTGTTGGCACTTTGTAAGTATGCGACTTGTTTTACATTTGAGATTTTCAATTCCCAGCTAAATTCATTGAGCAAGCTACTGATATGTTTGTTTACTAAATTTTGGAAAGTAGTGGCTATATGTCTCCCGAATATGCTATGGATGGTTTGTATTCAATAAAGTCTGATGTGTTTAGCTTTGGAGTATTAGTGTTAGAAATTGTGAGCGGCAGGAAGAACACTAGCTTCTATAACAACGAGTCACTCAATCTTCTTAGATATGTACGTATGTAGCTTTTATACTCTCCCAAACTCCTCATGTTTTACAATAATCTTTTAAATTAAAATGCTATTAGTTTGTACTTAAATTTAGTCTTATTTGAAATGAAACTAGGCTTGAGAGTTGTGGAGAGATGATCGAAGTTTGGACTTGATGGAGCCAACAATAAGATATCCTTCTAACACTTCTATTATGTTGAGATTCATTAACATTGGCCTTCTTTGTGTCCAAGAAAGCCCGACTCATCGACCTACCATGTCTAATGTAATCTCAATGATTAGCAATGAACATGCACCTCTAGCTACACCTAAGCAACCAGCGTTTTCCACGGGTCGAAATATGATGGACACATATTCAAGAGTTGATAGTGCAAAAAATTGCTCAAAAAATAGTGTAACTATTTCAGCAATGGTGGCCCGATGATTGATTCCTATGTGAAAGAAAAGAAATGTTGGAGAAGCAATCTTTTCTGCCTAATTATATGCATGTTGATATGCTACATAATTGTCACTAATGTTGTCTTAGTTTATTCATTTTAGTTTTGTTGCCAATAATTCTATTAAGATAGAATTTGTAAGTTTTTACGGGATCTAAGTATGTCTTCTTTGATGTACTACTACATTAGTAAACACTAGCCTGTAGTATGCACATGTTATTTTTCATTATGAACAACTTCAGGTGTCTTTAAAAGATTATCAGTTATTGATTTCCTTCCCCTCCCCAGTAAACTAATTGGCTGCCTAAAAGGGTTGAAATCCGAAATCTTGGATTATTTCTTTTCATGTTTATTCATGTAAGAGACACAGCGTTAACAACTAATTCAAACATACATATAGTTAATGTTTTAGACCCAAATTATGACTAATTTGACTACACATAAAAACAATTCTTGTGAACATGACATTGTAACTAAAACGACATGTTCTTGAAGATTTTGAACAATATCTTCAAATTATGTGAACAAGATTTTGGACAAAATGACGGTGGTTGGCCACTCCCATTATGCCCTAAGGAGGCCGGCCACCCCTTTCTAATTTTTGTTTTTTCAATTTAATTTTTTAATGTTTTTAATCATTTTAGTTTTTATTTTTTATTTTTTTTTATTTTTAATCAAGTATATAGACACATGCCGATTTTTTAATAGTGCTGACGTGAATTACCGTCAAATTTTGGAGACAGAGGTATCATCTCAATTTTTAGTCATTATCGACATACTATTTGTGATACAAAATAAAGCTGAGACGACAAAAAATAAAATTGTTAAACCACGTGAGACAAAAAAGTATTTAACCCAATTTCTTAAAGAATCTATAATTTCAAAAAATTAGATCCGTGTGGGACAGTTGACGGCTCTACCCGTTTTTCACTTGTTCTAGAGCCTTCCCCTTTTCTTTCCTTTTAGATATTTCTCTAGTTGACCTAAGTCAAGAGTAACACCCAGTCTCTTCCCCCGAGTAATGATATAAGGAGGATTAGCCTTCCTAAAGTCCTCATAATTGTGATGTGTCTTTTAAAATTACCATTGAATTTAAAACAATCATTATTAAATTTTAATCTATCATGACTTTAAATGACAAATCATATTTGGAAGGACTTTAGACTTTAGTCCTTATATATTACTCCTTCCCCCCTCATATCCTTGCGATACCCCCATCTCCTTTATTCACGCCACCTCCTTCGGTCCCCTGTTTTTTTGCGTCACTTTGACTTCGTGTGACTGCATATATTTCAAGCCTTCCTTATAAGTGAATGAAGATAAGAAGATGAGCTGGAATCAGTTTTGATTCCAGCTCATCTTCTTATCTTCATTCACTTATATTCCTCCTCAAAATTTTTGCGTCACTCTGACTTCGTGCGACTGCATATATAATTTCAAGCCTTCCTCCTCCAAATTCTTTCCATATATAGCCATGGAAATTCCTCTACACGGCGCGGATCAAAGTTGAACATAAAGTACAGAGTTCAACTTCGATTCTTTGATCCGTGCCGTGTTTAGATAGAGCATTTATATTGAGCTACTATTTTTATTTTTATTTATTTATTTTCTATTTTTTTCAATGTTTTCTGGACTCCGTGTTCGCGTTTCTTTTCGTTAGCTTTGATTCGAAATTCACTAATGTCTTCTTTGCTATTATGGTTCTTTTGGAATAGGATTTTTTGGATCGGAAAACATTCAGTTGATGGCCAAAATCTCTCTAAATTGGACATCTATCCCATTTAATATAAATAATAATAAAATATTATGTATACTTTAAAAATAATTAAAAATTAAAAAATATTTTTTTAAAAAAAACACTAAAGAGTGGCCGGCCTCCCCCGTTGGGCCTGGGGGTGGCTTCGGACACCTCAGACCGGCCATGATTAATTTTTTTTCTAACCACCTTAATTGGTGATTAAATTTCTTGGTGTTTGTGCAAAAAATTTATAGAGCCACTTAATTCATTTGACGCGTTTCCTTTTAATTTTTGTTTATTGTACTGATGTGGTTGTTTTGGAGCTTTTTTGTTGGGTTGCTCAGCAATTTGTTGTTCTTTGTTGTAATTTCTTAGTTGATGTACTTTAAAAACAAAAAACCAATCTAAAGGAAAAATGAAATACATCTGGGCTAGCAAAGACTCGACTCCCTTAGCTCCCTAAAGCAACCGGCGTTTTACACGTTAACGATTTGCCTTGAACTTATCCGAGAAGCTTTCTCTCTACGCCGCTCTCTCCCCCTGAAAAAAACCTTAAATTTGGTTGGTGTAAGAGGAGCACGACCTTCACCCCTTAATAAGTTCCAAACGGTGCGTTTTGTTAATTGTTGAGAATATTATTAATAGTATTATAGTGGCATAGTGGGAACAGCCGTTCCAAGTTATATATGCAGACAAAAAAAAAAAAAAGGCCCTAATAGTAATGGGGGACTAGCGTGCAACTAATAGAAAACAAAAAGAAAAAAAAAAAAAAAATGCTTTAAAAGGATGTAATGCTGGGGACAGCCGTACAACAAATAGGAAAAAAAACAAAAAAAATAAATAAACTTTGAAAATTTGAAATGGGGGAGTAAGGGGACTAGCCGTGAGGAAAAAAAAGAAGAAAAATTATTTGAAAATATGTAATGGGGGGATTCCGTGCTATTTGGACTGCTTGTGTTGTGGTTGTGTACTTGTGTTGAGCCAGTGGGTTGGGTTGAGTGACCAAACTCTAAACACAATAAAAATTCAAGCCACTAAATATTCAAACATCATAACACAACATAATTAAAAGCAAAAGCTTTTTCTTATAAAAAAAAAAAAAAAACAAAAAAAACAAAAACAAACAAACAAAATCCTAAATTTACGCTTAAAAAAAATAATAATAAAATAAAAAGCCTAAAGTTTAGTTCTCAATCAATAAGCACCGACTTTTTTAACAAAACAGTTATCTAATAACTGTTTTAACAAAACAAAACAATTTACACAACATGATAAGTGTTTTTATGTTTAATTATATATAGTTTTTGTTTCATATTTTAATTGTATAAATATATAATTATAGTTATTTGAGATTATAGAGAAAAATAACGATTCTATTGAACTCCAATCAAATTCTGAACGACTTTGTGTTGAAGTAAATTTAGCAAATATGCCCAGAGATGGTTGCTTAAGAAAAAAAAAAAAAAAAAGTGTGATTATCATTCTAGTGATAGAGATCAAATCCAAAAAGCATATCTACATACAAACTACAAATAAGAGCTTGTCATTTTTTTTATATTAAATTATTATTTTAATATTTTTAATTAATTTTATTTTTTTATTCATAAAAAAATGCTCCCCATGAGTGCAGTCCTGGATCCGCCACTGCCGGCCTTGTGCGATTTATCTCTCTTTTTCCCAAAATTCAACAATTGACGGTGGAGAAAATTGTTCAACAATATAATATAAGTATTTCAAAGAGAATAAATGTTGTATAATCGAACTTCCTGTCTTATCTGTATGCACGTTCATAGTCGTTGGAGAAATTTGTGGTTAGTCTCCGGCACTGTGCTGAAGTGATGTTCAAAATCGGTACACGGAAGTGAACTTTGTCACAAGGAAAGTCCGTTTTCTTGCCTGCGTTCCTTGGGAAGCCTCAAAAGTCCAAAGGCAAGCCAATCAGACAGCTCATCTGGCTTCAAAATGGGACGTGGCTCAAAATTCTTATGGATAATACTTTCTGTAGCTCTCCTTTGTATTCTTTTCTTTCTTTTTGTTTGTTGCTCCTTCCCCTTCTTACTGTATTGCTTACAAAAAAAAGGGACCAAGTTTCTTCTAGCATTTTTCTGTAATTATTAACTGCGTTGCAGCAAGTTATACATAGGGATATATGAGGAGCATGACGAGGAAGCCACGGCTCTTATTTGCTCTGCTTCTACTCATGTACGTCTTATTACAGAGCATGCTTCTCCATAGTTGGTGATACCCTTTCACCAGGTCACTCTCTTTTAGAGAGCGACACCATATTATCTCAAGGTAGCAAATTTGAGCTGGGTTTTTGATGCAGCGTACGATTGTAGTGAACAAGAAAAACAACAAGTAGAAGGGATAATTCCTAAGATTGTGAGACTATCACAAGAATCTAAGAAATCTTCTTAAAAACTAGAGCCTATCTAGGGTTTAAGGAAAAAACACCAAGAAGAAACTCAACTCTGAGTATTCTTATTTAACAAAACTAAATAATAATCATAAACTAAATTATTAAAGGCTATAAGCATATATTTATAGCCTAAGACTCTTAGTCCTAAGATAACAATGAAATAAAGTTAATTTAGGAGTCTACGAAAGACAACTAAACCAAATAAAAGACTAACAAAGAAACCTAATTCAAATAAAGACTGAAAGATAAAATAGAATAAACAACTAACAAAGAAACCTAATAAAAGACTATAAGATAAGATAAGCATTTGAATTCCAATCTACATCATCCTCCCGAGATTGGAGAGAATTCGCCCTCGAATTTGGACTGTCTTTTCCACGATCCTTCAGGTGCCTTGTTAACTCGTTCCATTCTCCGTTCCTCAAGATCACAACAAGGCCACACCCCATAAGAAACGTAAGGGCTCTAATCATCAGTAGACTGGGACAATGATGTTGAAGGCCCCGCACCTCCCCTTGTCGGGTAGACTTGCCATACTTTTCTCGTGACTTGTCTTTCCCATATACCATGAAAATCTTCAGATAACTAGCAAGTCACTTTTTGATAGAACATTCTCCTCCGCCAAATAGATCTCATTACAAATTTGGTTAGAAGAATTTGACAAACTAGCATCTATCCCAATTAAATCAACATAGTCAATTGGCTCAACACTAAAATCAAAGACTTTATCTTTGGGGCTCTTATCAGGTACCTGATATTTAGAATTGTCGTCAAAAGTGCAAAACTATCCGAAAGATTTACCTTTTCCAAGGGTTCCTCTTCTTCATGAAAAATTGCAAAACTATCCAAAAGATTTACCTCTTCCAAGGGTTCCTCTTCTTCATGAAAAATTGTGATACTCTCTGAAAGGTTTACCTCTTCCACTTGTTTCCCCAATTCTTCAAACTTTTTAGGACTCTTGATGTCGTACGGATGAGTAGTAACATTAGTTCCTAGTACCAAATCAAGTTGAGGTTGAATGTCTCGCAATGATGGCATGACTTTCGGTAATTCTGATCAGACTATGTCGACACATCTCCCCAACAGCTCCTTTATCGGCCTCGACACCTCTCCCTTGATGCCGCTTTCCTTGTCCGTCAACTCCTGCTTGGCTACAAAGGATTGATCATCTCCTTGTGAAGGTTTTGGCTCCGCCCATGGGCTATGTAACAATGTCAATTTGGTTTTACCAAACATGAAGGTGGACGTATTCTTTGTTTCATCATGGATAGCAGTTCTATCATATTTTCATGGCTTTCCTAGCAATAGGTGACATGTATCCATGTCAACGACATCACACCACACATGATCCACATATTTAGCTCCAATAGAAAAAGACACTAGACAATGTTTAGAAACCGTTACCTCGTTTCCTTTCGTGAGCCATTCCGAATTGCTTCCTCTGAGACTACATTTATACCACTTCTTAGATCGATGACAAGCTTGGCCGCCTTGCCTCCCATGGTGCATGAAGTCTGAAATTGTCGGTACATACCTCCAATGTCTCGGAACACCGATTGATGCTTGACCTCCGCCATCTCCCAAGACACCGTTTTTTTGTATGAATTTTCTATTTTTTCTTTTTGGGTGTCGAGCTTGACACCTGCATCTCGTGATATAGCATGGGCTTGTGCCGTTGGAAATTCCTTCCGTACTCCATGCCCTGCATAAGGATTGACAGGTTCACTCTCGACGATAAATTTGTTTTCAGCCTCCGCATATCTTGATTTTGGTTGACGACGACGAACGCTCGGACCATCCATGTCGGCCAAGTAATCGGTAGGGACCCCATGATGGGTGCGCGCACGCCCCTCCTTTTGCACGGTTAGACCACCAAACCTCTCCTCCATGTGCCACAAATGAATCACCGGTTGCTCCTTACGTGCTGCCTCCGTGTGCACGTGCACCTCGTTCATGTCTGTAAAGCGGTTGCTCTTCTCCATTCATGGAAAGTAATTGAGCTCTGATACTAACTGATGCAGTGTAGGATTGTGGTGAACAAGAAAAACAGCAAGTAGAAGGGATAAATATTCCTAAGATTGTGAGACTATCACAAGAATTTAAGAAATCTTCTTAAAAACTAGAGCCTATCTAAGGTTTAAGGAAAAAACACCAAGAAGAAACTCAACTCTGAGTATTCTTATTTAACAAAACTCAATAATAATCATAAACTAAATTGTTAAAAGCTATAAAATATATTTATAGCCCAAGACTCCTAGTCCTAAGATAACAATGAAATAAAGTTAATTTAGAACTCTACGAAAGATAACTAAATCAAATAAAAGACTAACAAAGAAACCTAATTCAAATAAAGACTGAAAGATAAGATAGAATAAACAACTAACAAAGAAACCTAATAAATGATTAAAAGATAAGATAAGATAAGATAAGCCTTGAATTCCAATCTACATCAATTTCTTCAAACCAGGCACTTCATCAAAAATTTACCTGGGCATATGATATAAAGGGTTTCATGAGGAAACTGTTTGGGTAGCAAATAGAGAAAACTCTTTGTCTCACCCATCTTTCTCAAGACTTGAGCTCTCAGAAAATGGCAATCTACTCCTGTTTGAAGGTTTCTCCGAGATCCCAGTTTGGTCGACAAATTTGACATTTCCCCAGTTAAGTATAACTGAAGCAGTACTTGGTGATGATGGAAATTTTGTTTTGAGTGGTAGATCGAACACCTCTTCTATCTTTTGGGAGAGTTTCGACCATCCAACCGATACATTGCTGCCAGGTGCGAAGCTTTGGACTAGAAAACCACAGCAGCTCATTTCATGGAAAAATTCAGAAGATCCAGCACCTGGTATGTTCTCGTTGGGGTTAAACCCAAATGGAACTTTCTTAGAGTGGAACAGATCCCAAATCTATGGGAGGTCGGAAGTTTGGAATGGAACATCTCTCAGCTCACTTTCGGGAAGGAACATTATCTTCAACTACACTTTTGTGTCAAGTAAAAATGAAAGTGAGAGATATTTAACTTACTCTCTTCATAATCCTTCTAACCTTGCCAGATTTCGAATTGCCCAAACTGGACAGATTAGGGCACTGTTGTGTCTGTCTGCCCTTTCCATTTGGAGTATAATTGGGACTTCACCGAGCAACCTATCTGATGACTACGCCTTGTGTGGTGCATTTGGCGTGGTACAATACCCTGACAATTCCTCAAACTCTTGTGGGTGTCTAAAGGGTTTCAAACCATTTTCGATGGAAGACACCAGACTAAATGATTGGTCAGGCGGCTAGCTGTGTGAGGAAATCTCCTTTGCAATGTGAGAATAATACGTATGCTAATGGCAAAAAAGATTGGTTCATGAAAATATCAATCATGCGATTGCCTGTTTATTCGAAAGCATATTTGGGCGAGAATGCTAGTAGATGTGAATTGGGTTGCATGGAAAATTGTTCTTGCGCAGCTTATGCTTATAATAGGAGTGGGTGTATGATATGGGAAAGAGCGCTTTTGAACTCACTGCAACTTCCACATGGTGGCGAGATTGGACAAGATATCAATCTCAGACTTGCTGCTGATGAATATCCAGATCCAAGTACCAAAGGTATGATGAGTGAAAATGAGAAGTATGGTTGAGCTAATACTTTTCTATATATATATATATATATATATATATATATATAATATTTTGTTTTGAACTAATACTTGATTATTGTCATCATAATTAGGCAAAAAATGGAAAGTGTGGGTAGCTGTGCTGATCCCTGCAACGGGGCTTATCTTATGCCTCTCAATTTGCTTTTCATGCAAGGGAAAGCTCAAATGCATCGCTAAGTGTAAATGTTCTAACTGTATATGGAAATCACTTAAAAAAATTACAAGGAAGTCTACCTTAATCTCATACAAGAAAATTGTCACAAGTCTTTGTTCTAATTACTGTCACTAGTTGGTGATGGATCCCCACAAACTTCACCATGTCTTGGGGAAGGAGCTTTGTTATTTGGTCATTTCACTAAAATGTGAATGAATTACTAAATTATTACTACTTATTTGCGGAAATGACTAAATAAACTAACTTACCTTTAGATATTGGCATTGCTCAATTGATTTTCTCTTACCAAACACTACATTTCCATTTAGAGTACGTGACAAATTCTTATCATTCTAGATCAAACAGGAGAGAGCCCTTCAAGTAATAATATACTATTATTTGATTTTGATATTGAACTCCATACAATCAATGATGGAATGAACACCGAAAATAATACAAAGAAACGAGAGAAGAAGGATGCTTAGTTACCACTATTCAGTTATGAGAGCATATTAGCTGCAACAAACAATTTCTCAGTTGTAAATAAACTTGGAGAAGGAGGTTTTGGACCCATCTACAAGGTACGTTACATTTTCCTGATGAATGTGCTTTGAACACTATTAATAAAAACCACATTAATGGTAAACCTTCATGAAAGTTTAAAGAGTTTATGGTTCTCCTTCTTAGGGAAAATTACTCAGAGGACAAGAAATTGCAGTGAAGATGCTTTCAAAAAGATCTGGACAGGGAATTGATGAGTTCAGAAATGAGACAATATTAATTGTAAAACTTCAACATAGAAATCTTGTCAGACTGTTAGGTTGTTGTATCGAGCAAGATGAAAATATATTAATATATGAGTACATGCCCAATAAAAGTTTGGACTTCTATCTTTTTGGTAAGTGCACGTTTATGTATATATAAGTGTATATATTTTTTTCTCATATGTTTCTAGATTCTTAAGCACTAATTTCCTTGGTTGTACTATTCAAATAGATCCAACCAAGAAAAAGATGCTAGGCTGGGAGACACGCATACGGATTATTGAAGGGATTGCTCAAGGGTTTCTTTATGTCCATCAATATTCTAGGTTACGAATCATACATAGAGATTTAAAACCTAGTAACATTCTCTTGGATAGTGAAATGAATCCAAAAATATCATATTTTGGCATGGCTCGAATAGTTGGAGGCAAAGAAACACAGGCAAACACATACCGAATTGTTGGAACTTAGTAAGTATGCAACTTGTTTTACATTAATTGAGCAAGCTAAATTTCTCTTGTTTTACATTTACTTAGTAAGTAACATTCTCTTGGTACTTTCAATTCCTAGCTAAATTTATTGAGCAAGCTACTAATCGGGTCGTTTACTAAATCTTGGAATGTAGTGGCTATATGTCTCCTGAATATGCTATGGATGGTTTGTACTTAATAAAGTCTGATGTGTTTAGCTTTGGAGTATTGGTGTTAGAGATTATGAGTGGCAGGAAGAACACTAGCTTCTATAACAACGAGTCACTCAATCTTCTTAGATATGTATGTATCTTTTATACTCTTTGAAATTCTCCATGTTTTACAATAATCTTTTAAATTAAAATGCTATTAGTTTTTAATTAAATTTAGTCTTATTTGAAATGAAGCTATGCTTGGGAGTTGTGGAGAGATGATCGAAGTTTGAACTTGATGGAGCCAACAATATGATATCCTTCTTCCACTTCTATTATGTTGAGATTCATTAACATTGGCCTTCTCTGTGTCCAAGAAAGCTTGACTGATCGACCTACCATGTCTGATGTAATCTCAATGATTAGCAATGAACATGCACCTCTATCTACACCTAAGCAACCAGCGTTTTCCACCGGCCAAAATATGGTGGACACAAATTTAACAGTTGACAGTGCAAAAAATTGCTCAAAAAATAGTGTAACTATTTCAGCAATGAAAGCCCGATGATTGATTCCTATATGAAAGAAAAGAAATGTTGGAAAAGTAATCTTTTCAGCCTAATTTGTATGCATGTTGATATGCTACATAACTTTCACTAAATGTTGTCTTAGTTCACTCATTTTAGTTTTGTTGCCAATGATACTATAGATATAATTTTTTTTTTTTTTTTAAGGTCTATAGATATAAATGTTGCCAGCAACTTCAGGTGTCTTTAAAAGATTATCGGTTATTGATTTCCTTCCCCTCCCTCAGTGGCTACCTAAAAGAGTTGAAATCTGAAATCTTGACTTATTTCTTTTCATGTTTATTCATGTAAGTGAGAGAATGTTAACAACTAATTCAGGCACACATCTACTTAATGTTTTAGACCCAAATTATGACTAATTTGACTACACATGCATAAAAACTGCTTGTGAACATAACATTGTAACTAAATCGACATGTTCTTGAAGATTTTGAACAATATCTTCAAATTATGTGATACATATAACTGCAATGATCGATGTTTATAAACGGTATATCAAGAAACTAATTAATATCAACACAATCCTTATAAACGGTATACATATAGGATTCTCTCTTTGTAATCCTTCTTTCTTCACGACATAACATTTATAGTTTCTGATGAGTTTAACTCGGTAGTAGTTGATAACTTGGAAATTGGATATGGAAGACTTGTAATGCAGGCTGAGATTAGAGTAAATCGGGAGGTACCCATGTGATAATAATTGGTCAGTGCTTTGGGATTTTCCTACCCATCTCTTCCATTAGAAAGACTTGACAACTTGACTCCTTGACTCTTCGAAATCTCTGAATAAGACCAAAACGAAAAAAGATTTCCAATCGCCCAAGAAATTGCCTCTCTAGCTAATTCTCGAGTGAACATTATTGAATAAAGGTTGACCATATTGTGGTGATAATTGTATAACGCGTCTCTCATAATAAAACAAATATTTTGGCATATGGTCCACAATCTTTGGAAATACAACAGAGCTAGCAAAGACTTGACTCCCTTAGCTCCCTAAAGCAACCAGCGTTTTACACCTTAATGATTTGCCCTGAACTTATCTGAGAAGCTTTCTCTCTGCACTGCTCTCTCCCACTGAAAAAAAACCTTAAATTTGGCTTGTGTAAGAGAAGCATGGGCTTCTTCGCTCCTACTTTTTACTTCTTGATGCTTTTATCTTCGGGTTTTTTCCTTCTTGTTTGAGACCATATCTATTGCCTTGTGCGAGTAATCTCTCTTTTTCCCACCTTCACTGCCGGGGTTTACCAAAGACTGGAATATGAAGGACACAAATTCAACAATTGACGGTGGAGGAAATTGTTCAACAAAATAGTGAAAGTATTAATTTCAAAGAGAAAGTAAATATTGTATAATCGAACTTCCTGTCTTATCTGTATGCACGTTCATAGTCGTTGGAGAAATTTGTGGTTAGTCTCCAGCATTGTGCTGAAGTGATGTTCAAAATCGGTACATGGAAGTGAACTTTGTCACAAGGAAAGTCCGTTTTCTTGCCTGCGTTCCTTTCCTTCTTTTGAAGATCAAAAGTCCAAGGCAAGCCAATCAGAAAGCTAATCTGGCTTCAAAATGGGCTGCGGCTCACAAATCTTATAGATACACTCCCTGGAGCTCTTCTTTGTATTATTTTCTTTCTTCTTGTTTGTTTCTCCTTTTCCTTCTTCCTGTATTGCATTTTTCTGTAATTACTAATTGCGGTACTGCAAGCTAGAGAGGAATGGGTAGGATGACGACTAATCCCCAGCCATTGCTCTTATTTGCTCTGCTTTCAATCCTGTCTTATTACAAAGCATGCTTCTCCATAGTTGCTGATACCCTTTCACAAGGTCACTCTCTTTCTCATTCAAATAGAGACAATAGTATCTAAAGGTGGCACTTTTGAGCTCGGTTTCTTCAAACCAGGCACTTCATCAAAAATCTACCTGGGCATATGGTATAAAGGGTTTCACGAGGAAATTGTTTGGGTAGCAAATAGAGAAAACCCTTTGTCTCACCAATCTTCCTCAAGACTTTAACTCTCAGAAAATGGCAATCTACTCCATTTTGAAGGTTCCTCCGAGATCCCAGTTTGGTCAACAAATTTGACATTTCCCCGGTCAAATATAACAGAAGCAGTACTTGGTGATGATGGAAATTTTGTTTTGAGAGGTAGATCGAACACGTCTTGTATATTTTGGGAGAGTTTCGAGCATCCAACCGATACATTGCTGCCACGTTCGAAACTTTGGACTAGAAAATCACAGCAGTTCATTTCATGGAAAAATTCACAAGATCCAGCACCTGGTTTGTTCTCGGTGGGGACCGTGGGGTTAAACCCAAATGGAAGCATTCAGTTTTTCTTAGAGTGGAACAGATCCCAAATTTATTGGAGTTCGGAAGTTTGGAATGGAAGTGATATTTTGATGTGGAGCAGTATCTTCAAGTGGAGTTTTGTGTCAAATAAAAATGAAAGTGAGAGATATTTTACTTGCTCTCGTTATAATCCATCTAACCATGCTAATTATCGGATTGACCAAAACAGGACAAATAAGATGACTGCTGTGGGAGACTGGCCTTTCCATTTGGAGTGCATTTTCGTATGCACCGACGAAACCATCTGATGTCTACGCTTAGTGTGGTGCATTTGGCGTTGTACAATACCCTGACAATATCTCAAACCCTTGTGAGTGTCTAAAGGTTTCAAACCATTTTCGATGGAAGACACCAGACTAAATGATTAGTCAGGCGGTTGTGTGAGGAAATCTCCTTTGCAATGTCAGAATAATACGTATGCTAATGTCAAAAAAGATTAGTTCATGAAAATATCAAACATGCGATTGCCAGTTTATTCGAAAGCATATAATTTGGCCTTGAATACTAGCAGATATGAATTGGCTTGCATGGAAAATTGTTCTTGTGCAGCTTATGCATGCTTATAATACGAGTGGATGTATGATATGGAAAGGAGCTCTTTTGAACTTACAGCAACTTCCATATGGTGGCGAGATTGGACAAGATATCTACCTCAGACTTGCAGCTGATGAGTATCCAGATCCAAGTACCAAAGGTAGGATGAGTGAAATGAGAAGTATGGTTGAGCTAATACATAATTATATATTTTATCTTCCGTTTTGAACTAATACTTGATTCTTGTCATCATAATTAGGCAAAAAATGGAAAGTGTGGGTAGCTGTGCTGATCCCTGCAACAGGGCTTATCTTATGCCTCTCAATTTGCTTTTCATGCAAGGGAAAGCTCAAATTCACCGGTAAGTGTAAATGTTCTAACTGTATATGGAAATCAATTTAAAAAAATTTACAAGGATGCATGTCTACTTTAATCTAAGACAAGAAAATTGTCACAAGTCCTTGTTCTTAGGAAAGTCCTTGTTCTAATTACTGTCATTATTTGGTGATGGATCCCAACAAACTTCACCATGTCTTTGGGAAGGAGCTTTGCAGTTATTTGGTCATTTCACTAAAATGGGAATGAATTACTAAATTATTAGTACTTATTTGCGGAAATGACTAAATAAACTTACTTACCTTTAGATACCGGCATTGCTCAATTGATTTTCTCTGACCAAACACTACATTTCCATGTATAGTGACAAATTCTTACCATTCTAAATCAAACAGGAGGGAGCCGTTCAAGTAATAATCTACTATTATTTGCTTTTGATACTAAACTCCATGTAATCAATGATGGAATGAACGCCAAAAATAATACGAACGAGAGAAGGAGGATGCTGAGTTATCACTATTCAGTTATGAGAGTGTATTAGCTGCAACAAATAATTTCTCAGCTGTAAATAAACTTGGAGAAGGAGGTTTTGGACCTGTCTACAAGGTACGTTACATTTTCCTGATGAATGTACTTTGAACACTATTAATAAAAACTACATTAATGGTAAACATTCATGAAAGTTTAAAGAGTTTATGGTTCTCCTTCATAGGGAAAATTACTGAAAGGACAAGAAATTGCAATGAAAATGCTTTCGAAAAGATCTGGACAAGGAATTGAGGAGTTCAAAAATGAGACAATACTAATTATAAAACTTCAGCATAGAAATCTTGTCAGACTCTTAGGTTGGTGTATCGAGCGAGATGAAAAGATGTTAATATATGAGTACATGTCCAATAAAAGTTTGGATTTCTACCTTTTTGGTGAGTGAATGCTGTTGTATGTATCTGTATGTGTATTTTTGCCTTTCATATGTTTCTAGGTTCCTAAGTACTAATTTCCTTGGTTG
>NC_081541.1:33622098-33624010 GCF_901000735.1 Corylus avellana | reverse complement strand
CTAGAATAGATGGAGGCAATGAAACACAAGCAAACACAAAACGAATTGTTGGAACTTAGTAAGTAAGCAACCTGTTTTACATATGATATTTGCAATTGCCAATTAAATTCTTTTAGCAAGCTACTAAAAGAGTTATGTACCAAATTTTGGAATCCAGTGGGTACATGTCTCCCGAATATGCTATCAAGGGTTTATACTCAATAAAATCTGATGTGTTTAGCTTTGGAGTATTGCTACTAGAGATTGTGAGGGGCCGGAAGAATACTGACTTCTCTAACAGTGATTCACTCAATCTTCTTAGTTATGTGAGTAGCTTTTTATACCCTGTCAATTTCTTTATGTTTTACCTTAGTCTTACAAATTGAAATGCTTCTTATTTAAACAAATATTTACTAACGAAAACTGGTTTGGGAGTTGTGGAGAAATGGTCGAAGTTTGGAGTTGACGGATCCAACAACAGGAAATCCTTCCTCTACTTCTATTCTATCAAGATTCATTAACATCGGGCTTCTTTGTGTACAAAAAAGCTCCATTGAACGGCCTACCATGGTTGAGGTAGTCTCATTTATTAGCAATGAATATGGGCCTTTACCTATACCAAAGCCTCCAACTTTTTGCACAGGCCGAAATACAACGGTTGCCTTAATGTAGAAAATTGCTCAAGAAACAATATAACTGTTTCAATAATGGTAGCCTGATAGCTATTTTTTTTTTTTTTTTTTTTTTTCTAATAGAGATTTTTCTTGTATAATTCATGTACTAGGATTGCAGCCTTATACCCTTTTGAATGAGATTAAATTATTTATATTAAAAAAAAAAAGGATAATTTTACTTTAGACCCTGAATTACCAATCAATTTGAGAAGCCCCCAAACTTCAAAACTTCTCAATTTAGACACCTGAACTTTTAATTGCAGTCAATTTGAACCTCTCCATCGTATTTAGCCATTAACTTTCCTGATTTACCCCTAAAAAGACCAAAATATCTCTAATTTTTATTTTATTTTTTTTTAATTTGAAGGGAAAAGTGGGGGGTGAAAGCGAGGGAAAAGAGAGAGTGGCCTTTGAGTGGGGTTTTGGAAGAGACGGTGTGAGAAGGGCAAGCTATTAGGGTTTTCAATTGCATTGTTTTGCCTTTTCCGTTGGAAATGGAGGCCTAAGAAAATTAAAAAGAAGCGGGGAAGAGTGAGAAATGAGACGAGAAAGAGAGAATGACAGGTGAGGAGCTGCCCAGAGAGTAGGTGGTTTATAATGATTTTAACTAAATTTCAAAATGGAGTTGGAGTCAAGCGGGTCAGTGGCGGCTCTTTGTGATTGACTGATTGTGTGTTGAATGTTTTAATTTCCTTTTTGGTTTACCCAACCATAGTTAATTTAACCCATTATATGAAATTTAACCCCTTATATATATATATATATATATATATATATATATATATGAAAGAAAGAGTATATATATATTGACTTGAAATGCTCAAGTCGCCCTAAGCCATCATTACCCAAAAAAAAAAAAACACACAAACCCAAAACAAATGTACATGACTTACATGTGCATATTTAAGACTTGAAACACTCAAATTGTCTTGATTTTGGAGAAAAACCAAAGAATGGATCATGTTGTGGTTGCAATAATGAGTTTGATCTCCTAAATTTAACTAAGGAGTCACCCTGATCATGAGATCAGATGGTTTCCAAACCCAGTATTTTTTTTTGACACTTTGATGGAAATTAGGGCATGAATCCATATTAATTCGTAAGCTGCTTTATTTCTTGCCATTCATGCTAGGTTCGTTGCTATAGAAGTGAATGAGATTAAAGAGTTTTCTGTGGCTCTAATATAGAAGCAATTCATGCTAGTTTTGAACTTACGTCAACTCTCACATGGTGGCAAGATTGGACAAGATATTTATCTC
>NC_081541.1:33609471-33621998 GCF_901000735.1 Corylus avellana | reverse complement strand
TGGTCGGGTGATTGAGAGCTGAATGATTATGGGGCTTTTTATTAGTTTGCATTTTTATTTTATTATTTATTTTTAAGACAAGTTGTATTATTTTATTTTAGACTTTATGTTATTTTAGTGTCCAAGTACGGTTACGATTAAGGTATAATCCCTAGTCTGTTTAAACCTAGTTTTCTATTTTATTCAGCTTTTGGTGAATAAAAAAAAATTGAAAAGTCTGTTTTTCTTCTTTGTCGTCTACATCAATTTTGGTATCAAGTTCGGTAATTGTTCCCTGCCATTCCTGATGTCAGCCAAGGGCTTTAACGAAAGGTAAGCTCGAAAGTAGGAAGGTTAAGGGTTTGTTTGGGTGTACGTCTTAAAGGCCTAAAAATGTATTTAACATTTAAAAAGTCTGTTTGAAAAAATAGAAGTGCTTGTTTGGTAAAAAGAATTGAAAACGCTTTTAAGGATTCAAAAGTCCAAAAATGATCAAAACACACTTTGACAATAGCTTAAAAATGAAGCTTTTGTCAAAATGTGTTTTTTGACTTAAAAACTTTATTTTTCAAAACCAATCCTAAATATGTTTTAAGTAAGGCTCTTTCGCCAGATATCTTTAAAGGATTATCGGTAATCGATTTCCTTCCCCACCCGTAGTAAAGTAATTGGCTACCAAAAAGGGGTGAAATCCGAAATCTTTAGCTTATTTTGTTTTTTGTTTTTTTTTTTTTTTTCATGTTTATTCATGTAACTTGTAAGATGCAGTTAGAATTTTAACAACTAACTCAAGCACTCATAGATCTACTCAATATTTTTGACTTCCATTTCTGTGTTGATCTTCTCTATCAATATATTCTAATTTAGTTGCTGATTTTCCGGCAACATTTATTCTTCAAGCTCCATTAAGGAGCAACCTCATTAAGTTTGATTAACTCGCATCCAAAATTAACCCATATAAATCTTATCTGAACTAAGCCAATTATATGGTTGCACTGAAACGCCTAAAAATTCTTCATGTTCAGTGGCGTGTCGTCTTCTGCGTAGGTCAAACACCCCACTATTTCAAAGCTCACAAAATTCAAGACACTAGCTACTCTATATCTAACACGTGGAACCCACGGAAGACCTAAAAAAGGTTTCTGTAACCTTCTCTCTACTTCAACTATCTTGCATCCTAAATTACAGCCCTTGAATATGCTTTGACTTTCATGATGCAAATCTTTTCATAAATCCAGTGGCGTAATTCGTGTGGAGTAATGATGGAATGCACGCCTGGCGTGCATCAACAGTGATGCACGCCAGGCACAAAAATTTTTTTTTTTATTATTTTATTATTATTTTATTTTTTTTTTTAAAAAAAAAAAAAAAAAAATTTTTGCACTGGCGTGCGTGGGCGTGCCACGCACGCCGCGTGCTTTGCATCATTACTCGTTGGTGTGAGGGAAACACATCACAGCTGTACGTAAAAATTTGCAGTGTGTGCACTTTCGCGGCTGAAGATTCGGCGGGGGATGATTAGGAGTGACGTTGAATGTGGTTTTGTCTCTTTACAACAATTATTAAATTATTAATGGTGTTTAGGTAAATTACCTTTTGACCTTTATAGCCCATATCTCTTCTGATTCGGAATTAATGGATCAGGTAGAGTGGTAGACCTAAAGAGAGGTTGTATTTGTTGTTTATTTTTAAGACAATTTGTCCCCTAAATTTCTGAGTTTTGGCCTTGTCACGTAATAAGACCTAAATTTTTAATTTTTACAATTAAATATTTGAGTGGTACCCAGGTTACATATTGAAAATAGGTCATTATGTTACAATTTTCGTCTAATTTTTGACGGTATAAGTGACTAAGTGTCCTCTCCACTACAAAAAAAAAAAAAAATCAATTAATAATGACTTTTAGAAGGTGACATTTTAAGCTCAAAAAAACGTTATTATTAATGTGGGGACGTTTGCATAATGAAATTTGACAAAAGACCTTAAACATAGTGACTGAATTTAAAATTAGAGACATTTGCACAGTAAAAATGTCAATGTGACATTTAGGCCCATGCGTCACCTTCCAAAAAGTGGTTCACACATCATCTTTTGAGAGTCCAATAAGAGTTTATCACATATATTAAAAAACCATTAAGGAGCAACCTCATTAAGTTTGATTATCTTGCATCCAAAATTCATCCATATAAATCTTATCTGAACTAAGCTAATTATATGGTTGCACTGAAAACCCAAGCAATGGAAATTCAAAATATAACTAAACTTCAATTCGTTTTTTTTTCCCCCCTACATTTTCCCATCAACCAAACACATGATTAATTAAAGAAATTATTGAAACTTCAAATTAAGAAACCCACCTAGAGGAGCAAGCTCGGTTGAGCTTACCTAACCGATCACAGCCATGGAGATGAGACTCATCAACGGCTCACAAATCTAGAGTCCTTGATGAGCACTCCCATCTTGCTCAATAAATATCACCTAACCGATCATATTTACTTATTTACTTACATGCTCAGCATTTTAAATATCAATTTTTTATTTTTTTTATTTAAAATATTCATTTTTATCTACTTTTCCTATTCCAAGATAATGAGAGCCATATTGAGTTTTTATTTTATTTTATTAGTAATATAAAAGAGCACCAGTCAAAAATAGCACCCGAAGACCCACTGTAGCCTGCAGCAAAGATTGAGGCATGGGGATACATCTAATCAAAACCAATCCAAACGAGAAAAGAAGATACAGCTGGGGTCCGCGAAGACTTAATAAAAATAAGGAAAAATTTTACTAGCTTACTCTTTTTTTTTTTTTTTTTTTACTAAAGTTCATCTACTAAAACTTTTTGTTAAATTTCAATAAAATTTTTAAAATACTTTATATATATATATATATATATATATATAAATTTTTTTACAAAGGTTGAGGCATGGGAATTTTTGTGAATACCTTAAATTTAGGTTAACGCCTTAATCTTTGTAATTTTTTTTTTTTTCTAAAATAAATGAGGATATTTTGAGAAAAGTTCATGAAAAGATGATATTTCAAACAATTGAAAAATTAATATACCATATTGAGAGAAAGTGAACATAAAAAATACATCACAAAAGTAATGACAATGGAAGGAGGTTAAGTGAATCTTAAAAATAATTTTCTATACTTATCACCCAACCCACCTGCGTTTACAATGAACCAAAATACGGTAGACCCAAAGTCAACGAATGGCAAGGCAGAAAATTGCTCAAAAAATAGCACCCGAAGACCCACGGTTACCGGCTGCTATGGTTTATATATATATATATATATATAGATTTTTTTAAAATGTATTTTCGTCATTTGAAGATGACATTGATGCAATTTTTAGACTCGCAGGAAATTGCACCAGTCAAAAAAAGTACAAAGTCTTTTTTGTTTGCGTTCCTTGGGAAGCCTTCAAAAGTCCAAAGGCAAGCCAATCAGAGAGCTCATCTGGCTCCAAAATGGGATGTGGCTCACAATTCTTATGAATATGCTTTCTGTAGCTGTCATTTGTATTCTTTTCTTAAATTCTTGTTTGTTGCTCCTTCCCCTTCTTTCTGTATTGCTTAGAAAAAAAAAGGGACCAAGTTTTCTTCTAGCATTTTTCTGTAATTATTAACTGCGTTACAGCAAGTTATACAGAGGGATATATGAGGAGCATGACGAGGAAGCCACGGCTCTTATTTGCTCTGCTTCTAATCATGTCTTATTACAGAGCATGCTTCTCCATAGTTGGTGATACCCTTTCAGCAGGTCAGTCTCTTTCAGTGAGCGACACCATAATATCTGAAGGTAGCAATTTTGAGCTGGGTTTCTTCAAACCAGGCACTTCATCAAAAATCTACCTGGGCATATGGTATAAAATGTTTGATGAGAAGGACTATGTTTGGGTAGCAAATAGAGAAAAACCATTGTCTGATCCATCTTCCTCAAGACTTTACCTCTCAGAAAATGGCAATCTACTCCTGTTTGAAAGTTCCTCCAAGATCCCATTTTGGTCGACAAATTTGACATTTTCCGGGTCAAATTTAACAGAAGCAGTACTTGGTGATGATGGGAATTTTGTTTTGAGGGATGAGTTGAATTGTCTTCTATATTTTGGGAGAGTTTCGACCATCCAACGGATACATGGCTGCCAGGTGCAAAGCTTGGGATCGATAAGGTTACTGGAAAACCACAGCAGCTCATTTCATGGAAAAATTCAGAAGATCCAGCACCTGGTGTGTTCTCGTTGGGATTAGACCCAAATGGAAACAATCAATATTTCTTAGAGTGGAACAGATCCAAAATCTATTGGAGTTCTGGACTTTGGAATGCGACATCTTTTGCCTTCGCCTTTGTTCCTGAGATGATATCGAATTATGTCTTCAACTTCAGTTTTGTATCAAATGAAAATGGAAGATATTTTACTTATTCTCTTTATAATTCTTCTTTCCGTTGTAAATATGTGATGAAGTCTACAGGGAATATCCAGCAACTGTCGTGGATGTCCGGACCTTGGGTATGGAATTTATTTTGGTCTGAACCGAAGGTACAATCTCATGTCTATGCTTTGTGTGGTGCATTTGGTGTGTATCGTGAGAATTTCTCGAGCCCCTGTGAATGTCTAACAGGTTTCGAACCATCTTCGATGGAAGATACCAGACTAGATGATTGGTCAGGTGGGTGTGTGAGGAAATTCCCTTTGCAATGTGAGAATAATACGTATGCTAATGGCAAAAAAGATTGGTTCATGAAAATACCAAACCTGAGATTACCTGTTGTTTCAAAAGCATATTTGGCAGTGAGTGCTATGAATTGTGAAGTGGCCTGCATGAATAATTGCTCTTGCACAGCTTATGCTTATAATAGCAGCGGGTACTGTATGATATGGGAAGGAGCTCTTTTAAACTTCCAGCAACTCTCAAATGGTGGCAAGAGTGGACACGATATCTATCTCAGACTTGCAGCTGATGAGTATCAAAGTATCAAAAGTAGGATGAATAAAATGAAATTTACACAAATTTTTGTTATCTTTCGTTCTGAACTAATACTTGATCTTTTTTTTTTTTGTTTTCATGGTTGAGCTAATAATGATTATTGTCTTCAAAATTAGGCAAAAAATGGAAAGTATGGGTAGCTGTGCTAGTCCCTGCAACAGGGCTTATCTTATGCCTCTTCCTTATTTTTTCAAGCAAAGGAATGCTCAAACGCAAAGGTAAGTGTAAATGTTCTAACCGTACATAGAAATTATTTGTACTTATTTTGTGGAAATTACTAAATAAACTTACTTACCTTTGGATACTGGCATGATTAGTGGTTGAATTTTGGTGAACCTAATGATGTCAACTCACTGGTTTTCCATGTATTTGTAGAGAAGGCTTCAACCAATAATCTACTATTATTTGATTTTGATACTGAACTACATGCAATCAATGATGGAATGAACACCTATAGTAATCTGAATAAAAGAGAGAAGGATTACGAGTTACCACTATTTAGTTATGAGAGCGTATTAGCTACAACCAATAATTTCTCAGTTGTGAATAAGCTTGGAGAAGGAGGTTTTGGACCTGTTTACAAGGTACGTTACATTTTCCTTATGAATATGCTTTGAACATTATTAAGAAAACCAACATCAATGCTAAACCTCAATGAAAGTTTAAAGAGCTTATGGTTATTCTTCATAGGGGAAATTACTCAGAGGGCAGGAAATTGCAGTGAAGATGCTTTCAAAAAGATCTGGACAAGGAATTGAGGAGTTCAGAAATGAGACAATACTAATTGCAAAACTCCAGCATAGAAATCTTGTCAGACTCTTAGGTTGCTGTATTGAGCGAGATGAAAAGATATTAATATATGAGTACATGCCCAATAAAAGTTTGGACTTCTACATTTTTGGTGAGTGTATGTATATGCATATATATTTTCCTCTCATATGTTTCTAGGGTGGTGCATGTTTGGCAAATAACACCAAACACCGTCACACTATTCATCTCATTTTTCAAAAAAATCAACATCAAAACATTCTCACTTTTTATATCATATAATTCACTTTTTATATCACATAATTTATTTTTTATTATTATTTAAATAAAAAAATCACTACAAAACAAAACTTTTCCACTTTTCAATACAACTTTTTCACTTTTCTATACTAATTATTACACTCATTTTTTTCCTCACAAATCATGAACAGTGCATTGTAAAGGGCTTGTTGTTTACCAAACAAGGCCTAGGTTCCTAAGTACTAAATTTCCTTGGTTGTACTATTTAAACAGATCCAACCAGGAAAAGTATGTTAGGTTGGGAGACACGCATATGCATTATTGAAGGGATCGCTCAAGGGCTTCTTTATCTTCATCAATATTCAAGGTTACGAATTATACATAGAGATCTAAAACCTAGTAACATTCTCTTGGATAGTGAAATGAATCCAAAAATATCCGATTTTGGCACGGCTCGAATAGTTGGAGGCAATGAAACACAAGCAAACACAATCCGAATTGTTGGAACTTAGTAAGTATGCACCTTGTTACATTGATATTTGCAATTCCCAACTAAATTTGAGCAAGTTACTAACCGAGTTGTTTACAAAATTTTGGAATATTGTAGTGGCTATATGTCTCCTGAATATGCTATGGATGGTTTGTACTCAATAAAGTCTTATGTTTTTAGTTTTGGAGTCCTGCTACTAGAGATTTTGAGTGGCAGGAAGAACACTAGCTTCTATAACAACGAGTCACTCAATCTTCTTAGATATGTATGTATCTTTTATACTCTTCTAAATTCATTACTTTGCTTTTATACTATACCAACGTGCTTATGTTTTAGATTAATCTTATAAATTAAAATAATATTAGCTTTTACTTAAATTTAGTTTAATTTGAAATGAAACTAGGCTTGGGAGTTGTGGAGAGATGATCGGAGTTTGGATTTGATGGAGCCAACAATAGGATATCCTTCTTCCACTTTTACTATGTTGAGGTTCATTAACATTGGCCTTCTTTGTGTCCAAGAAAGCCCAACTGATCGACCTACCATGTTCGATGTAGTCTCAATGATTAGCAATGAACATGCTCCTCTACCTACACCTAAGCAACCAGCGTTTTCCACAAGCAGGAATATGATGGACACAAATTTTACAGTTGAAAGTGCAGGAAATTGCTCAAAAAATAGTGTGACTATTTCAACAGTGAAAGCTCGTTAATTGATTCCTATATCAAAGAAAATAGATATTGTATAACCAATATTTCTGTCTATTTTGTATTCACGTTGATATGTTATATACTTTTCACTAAATTTTGTCTCATATCACTCATATTTTAGTTTTGTTACCAATAATGCCATCCATATAGAATTTATTAGTTTTTATGGGATCTAAACACAATTTTTCTTCCATGTACTACCACTTTAGTTAACACTAGTCTATCTTATGCACATGTTTTTTTCATTATAATCTACGCCAAGTGTTTTTAAAAGATTATAAGTAATCAATTTTCTATTATAGATTAAATTTACCTTCTCCTTTAAGCTTCAGTTTTTGGAATTAGTAGTGATTTAACATGATATAAGAGCCAAATGTTCTGAATTCGAACATTGACTCTATGATCTACAACAATTTCAATTAAAATTTTCAAGTGTTAAGCCTTATTTATTAAAAGGGAGTTTGAGTTCACATATGAGGGGAAATGTTAAAATATTTATTAAATAATTAAATTTATCTCTTCATTTAAACTTAGGCCATGTTTGGTTTGCGGAATAGATCCTTGGAATGGAATAGTAATTATTTTGTTTGGAATAGGTTTACTCCTAGGAATAGTTATTCACGTGGAAATAATTAATCGGACATAGAGAAATAGTTATTCTTTTAAAAAAGTGAAAGGAATAGTTATTCCTTAAAAAATGAAATACATTTTTCAAAAACACCCATAATATTTTTTATTTTATTTTAAACTTAAAAAAAAAAAAAAACATGAAAAATAACAGAAGAGGTTGGGGGACCACCCCCGAAGCGTTTAGGGGTGGTGCGGCCACCCCGTTGCATTTGGGCGTGACTACGACCACCCTTGAGGGCATTTGGGCATTGGGGCTTTTAGTAATTTTGATTAAATTTCAGTTTTTGCATGTGTTGTTATCAAACTAAAGAATCAGAATTACTATTTCATTTCACTCTCATTTTATTCCCAGTAATAACTATTGGCCTTTGGGCCTTTCTTAATGGAATACGCGTTCTGTGAACCAAATAAGCCCTTAAGCTTTTAGGTTAAGTGGTGATTTAACATTTTATTCTCCCCACTCATTAAATTAAGGGAAATGCTAGATGTTTTTCTAGTGTTCTCCCAACTGTGATGTGACTTTTAAAATTAGCATTGAATTTGAGATTATCATTATTGATTTTCAATCTATTTGTGATTTTAAAAGTTACATCACAGTTGGGAGAACACTAAAAGAATAATAGAAAAACACCAAGCATTTCCCTTAAAAGTAATTGGCTACGAAAAAGAGGAGAAATCCTACACCTTATCTTTGCCTCGTTCCTCTTCATGTTTATTCATGTAAGAGATATACAAAGTTATAAGAATCAGTTCAAGCACACTTCAACCCAATATTTTAGACGGCCTAGACTATGACTAATTCGAACTACACGTCAAAACTATACTTAATACTTAATTCTCTGCTAGGGCTGAGCTAATAGTGATTGATCTTGTCGTCAGAATTCAGAATCAGGCAAAGAAAAAAAAAAAAAAAAAAAAAAAAAGAGAAGAAGAAGAAGAAGGAAATAACGTGTTTGAATAATTTATTTCCTTCTTTCTTCACTATATAACATATAGTTTCTGAATTCCCCCTGGGATAGCTATATAATAATTTATTTTCTTCTTTCCCAAGGAATAGCTCAATTGGCTGGAGACCACGCTTTATGAAGCGAATGTCACTAGTTCGAATCCCCCCTCCCCCTCTTGTGTGGGCATGTCAAAAAAAAAAAAACCATATAGTTTCTCAGTTGAAGTCGGTATAGTAGTTGACTTGCAAATTGGATATGGAATACTTTGTAATACAGGTTGGATTAGAGCAAGTCGAAGGGTACCCATGTGATAATTGGTCTGTGGTTTGAATTCAAATTCCTTTATACCACAATCGAAGAATCTACTGATCAGGTGAGGGATTTTCCTACCCATTTTCCCCATTGACCCCATTAGAAAGACCTGAATCATTGACTCTTCAAAACCTCTGAACATTAAAATTTTTTGATGATGAATAAAACCAAAACAAAAAAGATCTCTAATGAGTAATCACCCATGTCTTGCCTCTCTAATTCTCGTGTGAACATTGAACAAAGGTAAAGAAGATTAGACCATATAGTAGTGATAATTGTATAACGCGTCTTTCTCATAATAAAATAAATAATTTGGCATATGGTCCACAATCTTTGGAAACATAAAGAAAATATTGACTATGTGACTTTTCAACCCTCAATTTAGTTATGGGCCCATGTCTTGCTTTATTGGTTTATGGGTACTGCCGTGGGAGACTAGCTCTCCAAATCCTTCTCTAAGTTGGAGTGTGTGGGGCTCACGTGGTGTACAAGTCTTTCTTGTAAAAGGCTTTATAGTTTTTGTCTTATATGGAATCCAAGAATGACTTGTATTAGGAGAATTGGAGTGCACCGACTTTGCCCATGTATAAAGCCAAAGTTTTGTGCGTGAATAGGGTGTGCGAAAAACATCAACAGAGTTGCACAAGTGAATTTGTGGGCTGCTGTTTGAGAGGCCTCACAACACTAGCACCGCAGCCTTGGTTTTTGGATGTGGGCAAGACAGTGAGTTTAGGTTCTGTTTTCTTTTTTCTTGGCAACGGAGAATAGCAAGAGAGAAAGAAAAAGAAGCCTTGTGAAGCCGCATAGTGAGAAAGAGAAAAAGAAATAGAGACCAACCGCCATCGTATCCCAGCAAAAGAAGAAGAGTTAGTATTCCTGTCTTTTGTTTTCTCCTTTTTTTGAGAATAATCTCTATTGTGTGATAGTGAGATTTGGGTGTATTGGGGTTTTGGGTCTGAGTGATTTTTTTCTCTACTATATTTTTGTACTCCATCTTTCATAGTGAATTTCTTCGTGATCGCCTCTGCCAGTGGATGTACCTCACATTGAGGGAACCACTTAAATCTTGGTGTTATCTTGTGTGTGATTGCTCTCACTTTATTTAGCCGTAATTGTGATCGTGTTTTTTGCACAACAAGTGGTATCAGAGCTTAGGTTCGAGAAATCAAATTGACGGCAAATATGGCGAGTACCAAGTTTGAAGTGGAGAAGTTTAATGGGAAGAATAATTTCTCTCTTTGGCAGAGAAGGATGAAGGATTTGCTGATTCAGCAAGGAGTTCACAAGGCATTATTGGGAAAGGCGAAGAAACCCGAAAAGATGGAGAATGATGTTTGGGAAGAGATGGATGCGAAGGCTGCCAGTGCGATCCGTCTTAATTTGTCAGATGAAGTCATTCACAATGTGATTGATGAAGAAAAGGCAGAATCAATTTGGCAGAAATTGGAGAGTTTGTATATGGCGAAGAATTTGACGACTAAGCTGTATGTGAAGAAGCAGCTATATGGTTTACAGATGGAGGAAAATACAGATCTGCTGGAGCATCTCAACAAGTTCCACATGTTGAATACACAATTGTTGAATTTTGCAGTGAAGATTGGAGAAGAAGATAAAGCGATACTTCTGTTGGCATCGCTTCCCCCTTCTTATGATCACCTGGTTACAACATTGTTATATGGGAAAGAGACTCTGGCGTTTGAAGAGGTAACAGGATCTCTCTTGTCACATGAGACGCGAAGAAAACCTATCAATGATCAGGCTGATGGGCTTGTGGCACGGTTTGAGCCAAAGCGTGGAAAAGATAAGTTTAAGGGGAAGAATGGCAGAGGTAAGCAGTATCGGTCTATGTCACGATCGGCACAGAGTGGAGAATCTCGGTCAGATGCAAAAGATGTGGAGTGCTATTATTGTCATAAGAAAGGGCACTACAGAAAATTTTGCAGGCTGATGAAACAAGATCTTGAAGATAAGAAGAGACAAGGTTCTGGAGATTCAGTCAGTGTGGCCGATGGTGAGTCTGATGATAGCGAGGTTAGCGCAAATGTTCTTTCAGTTTCCTCAGGTAAAAATTCTCTCATAGACTCTTGGGTTTTGGATTCTGCTTGTTCATATCATATGTGTCCGAATAGGCAGTGGTTCGACACATTTAAATCCTGTAATGCGGGTACAGTGCTAATGGGCAATGATGCTAGGTGTAAGGCCATTGGACTAGGTACCATAAAAGTCAGGATGTTTGATGGGTTTGTCAGGATACTCACTAATGTTAGATATGTTCTCGACCTTAAGAAAAATTTGATCTCATTAGGCACATTAGATTCTTTGGGCTATGGTTATTCAGCCAAAGATGGAGTTATGAAAATAACTAAAGGTGCTATAGTGATAATGAAAGGCAAGAAAATTGGCAATTTGTATAAGTTACTCGGGGATACAGTTACAGTTGGAGCTGCAGTGTCCACCTCAGCAGAACCAAATGATGATAACACAGTTTTGTGGCATATGCGGCTTGGTCATTTAGGCGAGCGTAGTATGTTTGAGCTTCACAAGAGGAATTTGTTAAAAGGTGTGAAGTCATGTAAATTGGGTTTCTGCAAGTACTGTCTATATGGGAAGCAACGAAGAGTCAACTTTAAGGTGGCATCTCATACTAGCAAAGGTGTCCTCGACTATGTTCACTCAGATGTTTGGGGACCAGTGGCGGTGCCATCAAACGGAGGTGCACATTATTTTGTCAGTTTTATTGATGATTTCTCAAGAAAGGTCTGGGTATATTTTATGAAGCACAAGTCAGAGGTTTTCACTATCTTCAAGCAGTGGAAGGTGCAGGTGGAAAATCAGACTGGAAGAAGAGTAAAGTATCTGAGATTTGACAATGGGTTAGAACACAAAGACACTGCATTCTTGGAATTCTGCAAAACAGAAGGCATTACTCGTCACTTCACAGTGAGAGGGACTCCACAGCAAAACGGAGTTGCCGAAAGGATGAACAGAACATTGTTGGAAAAGGCGAGATGTATGAGGTTAAGTGCAGGATTGCCAAAGAGTTTCTGGGCTGAGGCAGTTAATTATGCATGCTTCGTCACCAACCGATCTCTAGCCGCTGGGATTGACTTCAAGATTCCAGAGGAAGTATGGTCAGGTAAACTGGTTGATTATTCTATGTTGAGAATATTTGGTTGTCCGACATACGTTCATGTGCAGAGTGGAGAACGATCGAAGTTAGATTCAAAGTCAAGAAAATGTATTTGTCTTGGTTTGGAATCTGGTGTTAAAGGCTATAGGCTCTGGGATCCAGTCTCAAAGAAGAAGATTGTTAGCAGAGACGTGGTATTTGATGAGGCCTATATGTTAAGAAAGAGTGAGAGTGAAGCATCGACTGAGAGCCAGAAAGGGAAACAGGTCGTGGAGGTGGAGCTTGATGAAGAGTATTCACTCAAGGACATATGTGATGACGAAGAAT
>NC_081541.1:33573947-33609371 GCF_901000735.1 Corylus avellana | reverse complement strand
GAACTTAGTAAGTAAGCAACCTGTTTTACATATGATATTTGCAATTGCCAATTAAATTCTTTTAGCAAGCTACTAAAAGAGTTATGTACCAAATTTTGGAATCTAGTGGGTACATGTCTCCCGAATATGCTATCAAGGGTTTATACTCAGTAAAATTTGATGTCTTTAGCTTTGGAGTATTGCTAGAGATTGTGAGGGGCTGGAAGAATACTGACTTCTCTAACAGTGATTCACTCAATCTTCTTAGTTATGTGAGTAGCCTTTTATACCCTTTCGATTTCTTTATGTTTTACCTTAGTCTTACAAATTGAAATGCTTCTTATTTAAACAAATATTTACTAATGAAAACAGGTTTGGGGGTTGTGGAGAAATGATCGAAGTTTGGAGTTCACGAATCCAACAACAGGAAATCCTTCCTCTACGTCTATTCTATCAAGATTCATTAACATCGGGCTTCTTTGTGTACAAGAAAGCTCCATTGATCGACCTACCATGGTTGAGGTAGTCTCATTTATTAGCAATGAATATGCGCCTTTACCTATACCAAAGCCTCCAGCTTTTTGCACAGGCCGAAATACAACGGTTGCCAATGTAGAAAATTGCTCAAGAAACAAAATAACTGTTTCAATAATGGTAGCCCGATAGCTTTATTTATTTATTTTTATTTTTTAATAGAGATTTTTCTTGTATAATTCATGTGCTAGGAATTGCAGCCTTATACCCTTTTTAATGAGATTAAATTATTTATATTAAAAAAAAATGATAATTTTACTTTAGACCCTGAATTACCAATCATTTTGAGAAGTCCCCAAACTTCAAAACCTCTCAATTTAGATCGCTGAACTTTTAATTGCAGTTAATTTGAACCCCTCCATCGTGTTTAGCCATTAACTTTCCTGATTTACTCCTAAAAAGACAAAAATATCTCTAATTTTTTTTTTTTTAATTTGAAGGGAAAAGAGGGGGGTGAAAGCGAGGGAAAAGAGAGAGTGGCCTTTAAGTGGGGTTTTGGAAGAGAGGGTGTGAGAAGGGCGAGCTATTAGGGTTTTCCATTGCATTTTTTTTGCCTTTTCCGTTGGAAATGGAGGCCTAAGAAAATAAAAAAGAAGCGGGGAAGAGTGAGAAATGAGACAAGGAAGAGAGAATGACAAGTGAGGAGCTGCCCAGAGAGTAGGTGGTTTATAATGATTTTAACTGAATTTCAATATGGAGTTGGAGTCAAGCGGGTCAGTGGCGGCTCTTTATGATTGACTGATTGTGTGTTGCATGTTTTAATTTCCTTTCTGGTTTACCCAACCATAGTTCACTGAATCCCTAGAGAGAGAGGAGAGAGAGAGAGAGAGAGAGAGAGAGAGAGAATCCTTTCTTAAATTCATTTACTTTGAGATTCTTTACCTCTCAAACTACCATTTTGTTGCGAAATTCATTAGAAATGGGAACTAAAATAGACAAAAATTAACATACATGATTTTTTTTAATTGAATAAGAAAATGGTTACGGGAGAGGATCCTTCCCACTTCTGATCTAAAAGGAAGAAGTGAGTGATCCTAAAAATAAAAATGGGGTGACCTCCCCAACAACAAACCCAAAACAAATGTACATGACTTACATGTTAAGACTTGAAACACTCAAATTGTCTTGATTTTGGAGAAAAACCAAAGAATGGATCATGTTGTGGTTGCAATAATGAGTTTGATCTCCTAAATTTAACAAAGGAGTCACCCTGATCATGAGATCGGATGGTTTCCAAACCCAGTATTTTTTTTTGACACTTTGTTGGAAATTAGGGCATGAATCTATATTAATTCGTAAGCTGCTTTATTTCTTGCCATTCATGCTAGGTTCGTTGCTATAGAAGTGAATGAGATTAAAGAGTTTTCTGTGGCTCTAATATAGTTGCTTGAAGCAATTCATGCTAGTTTTGAACTTACGTCAACTCTCACATGGTGGCAAGATTGGACAAGATATTTATCTCAGACTTGCTGCTGCTGAGCATAAAAAATCTACACAAATTTATGTTATCTTTTTTGGACTAATACTTTATTCTTCTCTGTTATGAGCTAATAGTGATTCTTGACAAGCTCCAAAAGCGCCTGTCATTCTATGATTTCTTCTTCAAGCTCCTTTAAGGAGAAATTAACCTCAGTAAGTTTGACTAACCCGCATCCAAAATTAACCCATATAAATCTTATATGAACCAAGCCACTGAAAACCCAAGCAATGGAAATTCAAAATATAACTAAACATCAATTCGTTTATTTTCCTACATTTTCCCAGCCACCAAACAAAGAATTGATTTGAAGAACTTATTGGAACTTGGAATTGAGCTTTCTCAACAGATCCCAGCCATGGAGATGAGACTCATCAAGGGCTTACAATCTCCTCTAGATCGGTCCATTCGAAGATGCAGCGCTGAATTGGGTTGGCCCAATAGAAAAGATGCAAGATGGTCTGGTGATGAATAGCCCACGGTCGGAATCAGGGGGCTAAGGGCTAGGTTCCCCGTATTTGAAATTTTCCCTTAATATATACAGTGACTGAGGAAAAAGAAATACTTATATAAAAAAAATAATAATAAAAAATAAATAAAAGAAATAACTGAAACATAATTATCGTCAAAAATAATAAATAATGTAAATAAAAAAAATAAATAAATAATCATCAACACATTAACTAGAAGTATATATTTTGTAAAGTTAAAATATGAAAAGAATGTCTATATATTCATCAACACATCAACTTAGAAGAACAATTCAAATATTAAAGTTTAGAAATATAATTTGATTACTTAAGATTAGATTGAGAAAATAAATTATTGTGAAAGTTTGAGTGCCTCTACATGAAAAAAGGAAAAGACCAATCATATTTTTGATTTGAAGTGGACAAGGTTCATTCGTGAAGGTAATTCATATAGAAGAAAGCCAAATTAAACTACTGAAGTCACTGTGGTGGGAGGTGAACGTACCATTTACCAAGGTTATTAGATTTTGTAAGTAGAACAATATGTAACATAATTTTTCTATTGTGAATGTCTTTGGTGTTAGCTAACTCCTTAAGTGGTTTTACTTTTTGAAGAGCTCTTCAAAAATGTTTCCACTTCAGCATTAAATTCGTGTGTTCATTTAATTTTTTGCTAATTGTGATTGTGGTGATTTTATCTATGATAATCAGATTAATTGTGATTATTTGTAGCTTAAGGTATAAATTATAATTTCCAATTTAGGGATGTGGTCAAATCACATCTAGCCTTTTATAGGAGCGACTGACCACCCTAAAAGGTGATTCGACCACCCATTTGACCTTAAGTGCTCCTTCTAGTTTTTTTTTCCCAAAGCTCATCATCAATTTTCATTTAGAATTGATGGAGATGTCAATCCCACAAGGGATACTTGCCACTTTTTAAAAAATTAAAAAATTAAAAAAATTTCTATTTTAATTGTCCTCTCTCTCAATATATTAGGCATGATAGTAGGAGGACCATAGTGTCCTTTTCTCAGTTTCGTCATAAGAATAATTGTTAGTCCAATTTGTTTTTTTTTTTTTTAGGGGGGGAAATAGAATTTTAAAGGGTTAATGCATGGTAAACCTTCATGAAAGTTTAAAGAGTTTATGGTTCTCTTTCATAGGGAAAATTACTGAGAGGGCAGGAAATCGCAGTGAAGATGCTTTCAAAAAGATCTGGACAAGGAATTAAAGAGTTCAGAAATGAGACAATACTAATTGTAAAACTTCATAATAGAAATCTTGTCAGACTCTTAGGTTATTATATCAAGTAAGATGAAAATATATTAATATATGAGCACATGTCCAATAAAAGTTTGGACTTCTACCGTTTTAGTGAGTGCATGTTTATGTGTATATATTTTTCTCTCAATATGTTTCTAGGTTCTTAAGCACTAATTTCCTTGATTGTACTCTTTAAATAGATCGAATCAAGAAAAAGATGTTAGGTTGGGAGACACGCATACGCATTATTGAAAGGATCGCTCAAGGGCTTCTTTATCTTCATCAATATTCAAGGTTACGAATCATACATAGAGATTTAAAACCAAGTAGCATTCTCAGGGATAGTGAAATGAATCCAAAAATATCAGATTTTGGCATGGCTCGAATAGTTGGAGGCGATGAAACACAAGCAAACACAAAACGAATTGTTGGAACTTAGTAAGTATGCAACTCATTTTACATATGATATTTGCAATTGCCAATTAAATTCTCTTAGAAAACTGCTAAAAGAGTGATGTACTAAATTTTGGAATTCAGTGGGTACATGTCTCCCGAATATGCTATCATGGGTCAATACTTGATAAAGTCTGATGTGTTTAGCTTTGCAGTATTGGTGCTAGAGATTGTGATTGGCAGAAAGAACACTAGCTTCTTTAACACTGAGTCACTCAATCTTCTTAGTTACGTATGTAGCTTTTATACTCTCTTAAATTCTGTTTGTTTTACATTAATCTTATAAATTAAAATGCTATTAGTTTTTGATTAAATTTAATCTCATTTGAAATGACACTAGGCTTGGGAGTCGTGGAGAGATGATCGAAGTTTGGACTTGATGGAGCCAACAATAGGATATGCTTCTTTCACTTGTATTCTGTTGAGGTTCATTAACTTTGGCCTTCTTTGTATCCAAGAAAGCCCAACTAATCGACCTACCATGCTTGATGTAATCTCAATGATTAGCAATGAACAAACACCTCTACCTAAAGCTAAGCAACCAGCATTTTCCATACGCTGAAATATGATGCACACAAATTGAATAGTTGATAGTGCAGGGAAATTGTTCAAAAAATAGTTTAACTATTTCAACAATGGAAGCCCAATGATTGATTCCAAATCAAATAAAAGAAATGTTGTAGAATCAATATTTTTGTCTTATCTGTATGCATGTTGATACGCTACATACATAGTTGTCACAAAAAACATTGTCTTAGTTCACTCATATTTTAGTTTTGTTGCCAATAATACAGTTAATTCTATTAAGATAAAATTTGTAAGTTTTTACGGGATCTAAGTATAGGTTTTTTTTTTTTTTTTTTTTTTCATGTACTTCTACATTGGTAAACACTAGCCTATAGTATATATGCACACATTAATTTTCATTATGAACTACTCGAGGTGTCTATAAAAGATTATCAGTAATCGATTTCATTCTTCTCCCTCAATAAACTAATTGGCTACCAAAAATAGATGAAATCTGAAATCTTGGCTTATGTCTTTTTATGTTTACTCATGTAAGAGACTGAAGTTTAACAACTAATTCAAGCGCACATCTACTCAATATTTTATACCCAAATTATGACTAATTCGACTACACATCAAAACTATACTTGTGAACCTAACAATATTATAACTAAAACGACATGTTCTTGAAGATTTTGAACCATACCTTCAAATTATGTGATACACATAACTGCAATGATGTGACCCATATCATAATTACCTTGCGATACCCCATCTCCATGACTCACACCACGTCCTTGGGTTTCTTGTTTTTGCGTCCCTTTAAATTCGAGTGACCCCATATTGTTAGTTTTAGATTGACTCATTCGGTGTTTTTAATGTAATAGTTGCAAAATGAGTTCAAGTATGAAGTATTGTAGAAATCAGAGTTCTTCAGTCTAATGTGTCCGGACACAGTTTTCCCGAGAGTTCATTGTAGTCAGCATGTCTGGACAGCCAGAACATGTGTCCCGACATAAATTCCAGAGACATCTATTTTGCAAGCTATGTTCGAACATGATTTCCAAAGAGTTCAATTCACAAGACCTGTCTGGACAGCTTGAGAACGCATCGGGACAGGAATTCCAGAGAGTTTCATTCTTCATTGGATGTCCGAACAGGTTGGTGTCATGTCTGGACATGTAGGGTTTACAAAGGCGTAACCTACACCCAAACAATCAGTGTTTACCACGGATCAGAATATGATGGACACAAATTTTATAATTGACGGTACAAGAAATTGCTCAAAAAATAGTGTAACTATTTCAATAATAGAGGCCCTGTGACTGATTCCTATGTCAAAGAAAAGAAATGTTCTAGAACCATTATGATGTGGGAAACCATACATGAGCAGCAGATTTCACGAGCCCATAATCTTGTGGTCGGGTGATTGAGAGCTGAATGATTATGGGGCTTTTTATTAGTTTGCATTTTTATTTTATTATTTATTTTTAAGACAAGTTGTATTATTTTATTTTAGACTTTATGTTATTTTAGTGTCCAAGTACGGTTACGATTAAGGTATAATCCCTAGTCTGTTTAAACCTAGTTTTCTATTTTATTCAGCTTTTGGTGAATAAAAAAAATTGAAAGTCTGTTTTTCTTCTTTGTCGTCTACATCAATTTTGGTAATTGTTCCCTGCCATTCCTAATGTCAGCCAAGGGCTTTAACGAAAGGTAAGCTCGAAAGTAGTAAGGTTAAGGGTTTGTTTGGGTGTACGTCTCAAAGGCCTAAAAATGTGTTTAACACTCAAAAAGTCTGTTTGAGAAAATAGAAATACTTGTTTGGTAAAAAGAATTGAAAACGCTTTTAAGGATTCAAAAGCCCAAAAATGATCAAAACACACTTTGACAATAGCTTAAAAATGAAGCTTTTGTCAAAATGTGTTTTTTGACTTAAAATCTTTATTTCTCAAAATCAATCCTAAACATGTTTTAAGTAAGGCTCTTTCGCCAGATATCTTTAAAGGATTATCAGTAATCGATTTCCTTCCCCACCAGTAGTAAAGTAATTGGCTACCAAAAAGGGGTGAAATCCGAAATCTTTAGCTTATATTGTTTTTTGTTTTTTTTTTCATGTTTATTCATGTAACTTGTAAGATGCAGTTAGAATTTTAACAACTAACTCAAGCACTCATAGATCTACTCAATATTTTGACTTCCATTTCTGTGTTGATCTTCTCTATCAATATATTCTAATTTAGTTGCTGATTTTCCTGCAACATTTATTCTTCAAGCTCCATTAAGGAGCAACCTAATTAAGTTTGATTAACTCGCATCCAAAATTAACCCATATAAATCTTATCTGAACTAAGCCAATTATATGGTTGCACTGAAAACCCAAGCAATGGAAATTCAAATTCAAAATATAACTAAACTTCAATTCGTTTTTTTTTTCCCCCTACATTTTCCCAGCAACCAAACACATAATTAATTAAAGAAATTATTGAAACTTCAAATTAAGAAACCTACCTAGAGGAGCAAGCTCGGTTTTATCTTACCTAACCGATCACAGCCATGGAGATGAGAGTCATCAACGGCTCACAAATCTATAGTCCTTGATGAGCACTCCCATCTTGCTCAATAAATATCACCTAACCGATCATATTTACTTATTTACTTACATGCTCATCATTTTAAATATCAATTTTTTATTTTTTTATTTAAAATATTAATTTTTATCTACTTTTCCTATTCGAAGATAATGAGAGCCATATTGAGTTTTTATTTTATTTTATTATTAATATAAAAGAGCACCAGTCAAAAGTAGCCTGCAGCAAAGATTGAGGCATGGGGATACATCTAATCAAAACCAATCCAAACGAGAAAAGGAGATACAGCTGGGGTCCGCGAAGACTTAATAAAAATAAGGAAAAATTTTACTAGCTTACTCATTTTTTTTATGTTTTTACTAAAGTTCATCTACTAAAACTTTTCGTTAAATTCCAATAAAATTTTAAAATACTTATATATATTTAAATTTTTTTACAAAGGTTGAGGCATGGGAATTTTTGTGAATACCGTTAAATTTAGGTTAACACCTTAATCTTTGCAATTTTTTATTTTTTATTTATTTATTTATTTTTTCTAAAATAAATGAGGATATTTGGAGAAAAGTTAATGAAAAGATGATATTTCAAACAATTGAAAAATTAATATACCATATTGAGAGAAAGTGAACATAAAAAATACATGGCAAAAGTAATGACAATGGAAGGTGGTTAAGTGAATCTTAAAAATAATTTTCTATACTTATCACCCAACCCACCTGCGTTTACAACGAACCAAAATACGGTAGACCCAAAGTCAACGATTGGCAAGGCAGAAAATTGCTCAAAAAATAACACCCGAAGACCCACGGGCGGTTGCCGGCTGCTAAGGGTTTTATTTTTTATTTTTTATTTATTTATTTTTATATATAAAGATTTTTTTAAAAATGTATTTTCGTCATTTGAAGATGACATTGATGCAATTTTTAGACTCGCAGGATATTGCGTTTTCCAATTGTTATCTGTAAAGAATGGCCAGCATCTTTTGGAGGTGATCTTTGTCACAAAAAAAGTCCATAGTCTTTTTTGTCTGCGTTCCTTGGGAAGCCTTCAAAAGTCCAAAGGCAAGCCAATCAGAGAGCTCATCTGGCTCCAAAATGGGACGTGGCTCACAATTCTTATGAGTATGCTTTCTGGAGCTCTCATTTGTACTCTTTTCTTAAATTCTTGTTTGTTGCTCCTTCCCCTTCTTTCTGTATTGCTTAGAAAAAAAAGGGACCAAGTTTTCTTCTAGCATTTTTTCTGTAATTATTAACTGCGTTACAGCAAGTTATACAAAGGGATATATGAGGAGCATGACGAGGAAGCCACGGCTCTTATTTGCTCTGCTTCTAATCATGTCTTATTACAGAGCATGCTTCTCCATAGTTGGTGATACCCTTTCACCAGGTCACTCTCTTTCAGAGAGCGACACCATAATATCTCAAGGTAGCAAATTTGAGCTCGGTTTCTTCAAACCAGGCACTTCATCAAAAATCTACCTGGCCATATGGTATAAAATGTTTCATGAGGAAATTGTTTGGGTAGCAAACAGAGAAAACCCTTTGTCTCACCCATCTTCCTCAAGACTTTACCTCTCAGAAAATGGCAATCTACTCCTTTTTGAAGGTTCCTCCGAGATCCCAGTTTGGTCAACAAATTTGATATTTCCCCAGTCAAATATAACTGAAGCAGTCCTTGGTGATGATGGAAATTTTGTTTTGAGAGGTAGATCGAACACGTCTTGTATATTTTGGGAGAGTTTCGACCACCCAACCGATACATTGCTGCCAGGTGCGAAGGTTCGGGTCAATAAGGTTACTGGAAAATCACAGCAACTCATTTCGTGGAAAAATTCAGAAGATCCAGCACCTGGTGTGTTCTCTTCGGGGGTAAACCCATATGGAAGCAATCAGTTTCTCTTAGAGTGGAACAAATCCCAAATCTATTGGAGTTCGGACGTTTATAATGGAACAGCTTTACGCTCAGTTTATGAAAACAGCATTATCTTCAACTTAAGCTTTGTGTCAAGTAAAAATGAAAGTGAGAGATATTTTACTTACTCTCTTCGTAATCCTTCATACCTTGCTAGATATCGAATTCACCAAACAGGACAGCTTAGGGCACTGGTGTGGCTGCCTGGCGTCTCCGTTTGGAGTACATTTTGGGCTGCACCGGCGACCCTATCTGATGTCTACGCTTTGTGTGGTGAATTTGGCGTGGTACAATACCCTGAGAATTTCTCAAACCCTTGTGAGTGTCTAAAAGGTTTTGAACCATTTTCGATGAACTACACCAGACTAAATGATTGGTCAGGCGGTTGTGTGAGGAAATCTCCTTTGCAATGTGAGAATAATACGCATGCTAATGTCAAAAAAGATTGGTTCATGAAAATATCAAACATGCGATTGCCTGTTTATTCGAAAGAATATAATTTGGCCTTGAATGCTAGCAGATGTGAATTGGCTTGCATGGAAAATTGTTCTTGCACAGCTTATGCTTATAATAGGAGTGGGTGTATGATATGGGAAGGAACTCTTTTGAACTTACAGCAACTTTCATATGGTGGCGAGATTGGACAAGATATCTACCTCAGACTTGCTGCTGCTGAGTATCCAAGTACCCAAGGTGAAAAATATACACAAAATTTATGTTATCTTTCCTTTTGAACTAATACTTAATTTCCCTTTTATGGTTTAGCTAATAGTGATTATTCTCATCAGAATCAGGCAAAAAATGGAAAGTATGGGTAGCTGTGCTGGTCCCTGCAACATGGCTTATCTTATGCCTCTTAATTTGCTTTTCATGCAAAGGAAGGCTCAAACCCAAGGGTAAGTGCATGTGAATTTTCTAACCGTATATAAAAATCACTTTAAAAAAATTACAAGGAAGTCTACCTTAATCTAAGACAAGAAAATTGTCAAAAGTCCTTGTTCTTAGGGAAGTCACTTAACAAACTTTTCTAATGGCCTAACAATGAAAAGCAAATAGTATCATTAGTAATTGGTTAAGTTTGATGGGATCCTCCTACGAACTTCACCATGTCTTCGGGAAGGAGCTTTGCAGTTATTTGGTCATTTTACTAAAATGGGAATGAATTCCTAAATTATTAGTTCTTATTTGCGAAAATGCCTATATAAACTTACCTTTAGATACTGGCATTGCTCATAATGGTTGAACTTTGGTGAACCTAATGATGTCACCTCAATTTTTCTCTGACCAAACACTACATTTCCATGTATAGTGACCAATTCTTATCATTTTAGATCAAACAGGAGAGAGCCCTTCAAGTTATAATCTACTATTATTTGATTTTGATGCTGAAATCGATGCAATCAATGATGAAATGAATACTAACAATAATATGAAGAAGAGAGAGAAAGATGCCAAGTTACCACTATTTAGTTATGAGAGTGTATTAGCTGCAACAAATAATTTCTCAGCTGTGAATAAACTTGGAGAAGGAGGTTTTGGACCTGTTTACAAGGTACGTTACATTTTCCTCTTCCTGATGAATGTGCTTTCTACACTATTAAGAAAACCAACATTAATGGTAAACCTTCATGAAAGTTTAAAGAGCTTTTGGTTCTTCTTCATAGGAAAAATTACTTAGAGGGCAAGAAATTGCAGTGAAGATGCTTTCAAAAAGATCTGGATAGGGTATTGAGGAGTTCAAAAATGAGACAATACTCAGCATAGAAATCTTGTCAGACTGTTAGGTTGTTGTATTGAGCAAGATGAAAAGATATTAATATATGAGTACATGCCCAATAAAAGTTTGGACTTCTATCTTTTTGGTAAGTGCACGTTTATGTATATATATGTGTATATATTTTTTTCTCATATGTTTCTAGGTTCTTAAGCACTAATTTCCTTGGTTGTACTATTCAAATAGATCCAACCAAGAAGAAGATGCTAGGATGGGAGACACGCATACGCATTATTGAAGGGATTGCTCAAGGGCTTCTTTATCTCCATCAATATTCAAGGTTACAAATCATACATAGAGATTTAAAACCTAGTAACATTCTCTTGGATAGTGAAATGAATCCAAAAATATCAGATTTTGGCATGACTCGAATAGTTGGAGGCAATGAAACATAGGCAAACACAAACCGAATTGTTGGAACTTAGTAAGTATGCAACTTGTTTTACATTAATTGAGCAAGCTAAATTTCTCTTGTTTTACATTTACTTAGTAAGTAACATTCTCTTGGTACTTTCAATTCCTAGCTAAATTCATTGAGCAAGCTATTGATAGGTTGATTGACTAAATTTTGGAATGTAGTGGCTATATGTCTCCCGAATATGCTGTGGATGGGTTGTACTCAATAAAGTCTGATGTGTTTAGCTTTGGAGTATTGGTGTTAGAGATTATGAGCGGCAGGAAGAACACTAGCTTCTATAACAACGAGTCACTTAGTCTTCTTAGATATGTATGTGGCTTTTATACTCTCCCAAATTCCTCATGCATGTTCTACAATAATCTTTTAAATTAAAATGCTATTACTTTTTACTTAAATTTTTTCTTATTTGAAATGAAACTAGGCTTGGGAGTTGTGGAGAGACAATCGAAGTTTGGACTTGATGGAGCCAACAATAGGATATGCTACTTTCACTTCTATTCTATTGAGGTTCATTAACATTGGCCTTCGTTGTGTCCAAGAAAGCCCGACTGATCGACCTACCATGTCTGGTGTAATCTCAATGATTAGCAATGAACATGCACCTCTACCTACACCTAAGCAACCAGCGTTTTCCATAGGCCGAAATATGATGGACACAAATTCAACAATTTACAGTGCAGGAAATTGCTCAAAAAATAGTGTAACTATTTCAGCAATGGAAGCCCGATGATTGACTCCTATGTGAAAGAAAAGAAATGTTGGAGAAGCAATCTTTTCAGCCTAATTTGTATACATGTTGATATGCTACATAATTGTCACTAAATGTTGTCTTAGTTCACTCATTTTAGTTTTGTTGCCAATGATACTATAGATAAAAATGTTTGTTTGTTTTTGTTTTTTTTTTTTTTTTTTGTAGGGCTATAGATATAAATGTTGCCAACAACTTCAGGTGTCTTTAAAAGATTATCAGTTATTGATTTCCTTCCCTTTATTCAGTAAACTAATTGGCTGCCTAAAAGGGTTGAAATCCGAAATCTTGGCTTATTTCTTTTCATGTTTATTCATGTAAGAGACAGAATGTTAACAACTAATTCAAGCATACATCTACTTAATATTTTAAACCCAAATTATGACTAGTTCAACTACACATAAAAACTATACTTGTGAACATAAGATTTTGAACCCCCATTTTGCCCTAAGCCACTCCTTTGGTAAATTCCACCGTCGAAGAATCTATTGATGAGGTGGGGGATTTTCCTACCCATCTTCTCCATTGACCAGCTGCATTTGGAAGAGTTGACAACTTGACTCTTCAAAACCTCTCAACATTAAAATTTTTTTGATGATGAATAAAACAAAAAGGAAAAAGATCTCTAATCATTCATGAAAATTGCTTCTCTAGCTAATTCTCGAGTGAACATTGAATCAAGGTGATCGACGAAGATTAGACCATATTGTGGTGATAATTGTATAACGCGTCTTTCTCATAATAAAAAAAATATTTTGGCATATGGTCCACAATCTTTGGAAATATAAAGATAATAAGAAAAATATATATAAAGATAATTCCATAATCAGGCAAAATAGAAAAGAGGAAAAATATAAAGATAATGACTCACGAGTTTGGCAACGGTTTTTAGAATAACTTTTTTTTTTTAAAAAAAAAAAGAAAAAAAAAACAACTAAAAACTAAATAAAAGAGAAAGAAAGAAACCTCTTTAAAACATTTTGGGAATGTACCCATACCGCCCTTAAACTACCATCTCTAATCCCCTATTCCTCCTCTCCCCTGCCTTTCTTGCCTCTCTTGAGGCTCCAACTACCTCTTTGGAGGCTCTATCCATGGACTTTGGTGATTTATCATTTTTCAACAGCTCCGTCATCTCCTCCTCCACAGTAGATCATCTAGTCATCGCCTCTTTCAACCTTTCCTAGCCTCGGATCTGCCCCCTTCTTGAAATCTTTGGACTTCGTTTTTCAAAATTAAATCTGTCCATTTTAAGAAGCCACAACCTTACACAGTTACACACACCACTCCACCATGCACCTAGGCCTCTCCACTACTAGTTACCTTCAACCCCGTCTCCATCCGACCACCACACGTTGGAGCGTGCTTCACACGTGTTGACGCGTGTGCAGCATTATGCCATGTGTGACTCTTGATTTCCTTTGCTCTGCCACCTCCCACCACTGTTATCCCACTGTTATGCCATGCTAATGTATATGTTTATATGTGTATATTTTTTCTCTCAATATGTTTCTAGGTTCTTAAGCTAATTTCCTTGGTTGTACTCTTTAAATAGATCCAACCAATAAAAAGATGTTAGGTTGGGAGATACGCATATGCATTATTGAAGGGATCACTCAAGGTCTTTTTTATCTTCATCAATATTCAAGGTTACGAATCATATATAGAGATCTAAAATCGAGTAACATTCTCTTGGATAGTGAAATGAATCCAAAAATATCAGATTTTGGTATGGCTGGAATAGTTGGACTTGGAGGCGATGAAACACAAGCAAACACAAAAAGAATTGTTGGAACTTAGTAAGTACAATGCAACTCGTTTTACATATGATATTTGCAATTTCCAATTAAATTCTCTTAGCAAGATACTATAAGAGTGATGTACCAAATTTTGGAATTTAGTGTGTACTTGTTTCCCAAATATGCTATCAAGGTTCAATACTCGATAAAGTTTGATGTGTTTCACTTTGGAGTATTGGTGCTAGAGATTGTGATTGGCAGGAAGAACAGTAGCTTCTTTAACACCGAGTCACTCAATCTTCTTAGTTACATACGTAGCTTTTATGCTCTCCTAAATTCTATGTGTTTTACATTAATCTTATAAATTAAAATGCTATTAGTTTTTAATTAAATTTAGTCTGATTTGAAAGGAAACTAGGCTTGGAAGTCGTGGAGAAATGATTGAAGTTTGGACTTGATGGAGCCAACAATAGGATATGCTTCTTTCACTGCTATTCTGTTGAGGTTCATTAATATTGGCCTTATTTGTGTCCAAGAAAGCCCGGCTGATCGACTTACCATGCTTGATGTAATCTCAATGATTAGCAATGAACATGCACCTCTACCTACCTAAGCAACCAACATTTTTCATATGCCGAAAGATGATGGAGACAAATTCAATAGTTGATAGTGCAGAAAATTGTTCAAAAAAAATGTTTAACTATTTCACAAATGGAAGCCCAATGATTGATTCTGTTGGGTTGGTCCCTCTTTATGTGTGGACCAACCCACGTGGACAAACAAAGGGTAAAACCCTTTTGTTTGCTATATAAGAGAAACACACGTACGTGTGTTTATGAGAGACAAGAGAAAAAAATAAGAAGAGAAGAAAGAGTGCGATGCCATAAGGAGAGAGAGAAGAGAAAAGAAGAAAAAGGTTTTTCTTAACTGCATCCATCAGAGATTGAAGGTCATTTGTTGTCCGATCTTGATGTAATTTTAGTATGTTGCTCTTGATGACGAGTGATACGTATTGATTGGTGTCGATCGTTGAAATTCCTCTTTAGTTGCTTGGTTGCTAGTACCTACTTGGTAAAATCTTTCTTTATTCTTGTTGGAATCTACTTTAGGGTGATGAATTTATGTTTAATCCAAGAAGCATGTATTCTTGATGTGGTGATAACCTCTAGATATTTCTCTAAGGAAGACAATTGTAAACTCATTATTGTTGATAGTGGAAGATTTGATTGGACTAGGTCCTGTGTTTTTTACCTTCGCATAGGAGGGTTTTCCACGTAAAAATCTTAGTGTCTTGCTTGTGATTGCTTGATTTTTTTTTGCATTTGGAGTTTCTTTTTTGGGTGCTAGTGTAACTATTTAATTTGCACAAAGAGAGGTAGATTAATTCCGTTGAGCATTTGAAATTGGTGTTCACCCTTAACAAATTATTTTTTGAAACAGTTCAATCTCATTCATTGATAAACGAGCATAAAGCAAACAACACAGAGCAAAGCTCTGAAGCAACCATAGCCAAAGCTACGAGGTTACAAGTGTCAAAGATGACATATTACATTCCAAACTCAAACAAAATTTGCTAACCTATGACTAATTTTCAAATTAAACAGCATATTTGCGCTAAACAAACTCAAGCCAATGCATAGGTAGCTCTTATTTCTCGGCATTGATGGCAGAGAACCCCAAGCCAAATCTCATCCTCCTCGACCCAAAAGCCAGGATAATGTTCACATTCACTACCCAAAGGTCTGGATCAAATCAACTACCCCGAAGGGCATTAAGCGGCAGATCGAGATAGAGAGAGGACCGAACATTATTACAAGAAAAAACAAAACCGATACAGGGAAACAAAACAAGATCGAAAGAACAAAAAAAGGAAAGCCAAATGAAATTACAGGGAAATAACTAATAGAAAAAGCACACTATGACAGTAGCCGGAAAGAAGAGCCAATCGCGCGTTCGCCGGAAACCAAAAACGGAAGGGGGCGCGAGAGAAAGGCCCAGCAGAAGGTGATGGGCGGTGGAGTAGGCGCGGAGGAGATAGGCGGCTCACTCAAACAAAGGGGGAAGTTTGAGTGAAACCCTATGAGCATCACCCACAAATAGTACTTAGACAAGCAGAAACAACAAAAGCAAAAACATAAAGAAACAAACACAAACTCTAGCAAAAAATAAAGAAACAAGAAAAGGAGAGAATACAAGAAAATAAAATAAAGAAACAATAAACCCAAAATAGAAACCACGTCCGGGACGAAGGTTGCCGCGGGAAAATGGCGGGAACGTGAAGAACCCGGACAGGACCGAAGAGGACAGGCGGAGGGGCGAGCGACGATGTGGGTTCGGCAAGAATAGTAGATCGGGTAAAGAACAGCCGATCCGAAAGCCTAGAGAAAAAAAAGGGGACCAAAGGAGGGGGAAGAGGCGGAGAGGAAGGGAAAGGAAAATTGCTCAAAGAGATAGGGGCATCAGCTAAATAGGCTAGCTCGCTAAGAGAAAGAGGGCGATGGGATGGGAGGGGAGGGTGGAGGCAGAAGAAGGAGAGGGGAGGAGGGCCGAAGGGGGAGAACCTCCGATGGCGCTCTCTACTAGAGATGAAACCCTAGCAGAGAGGGGAGGGGGAAAGGCTTATTGGAAGGCTTAAGCCTTAATGCTATTTACCCCTAAATGATTCCAATATCAAATAAAAGAAATTTTGCAGAACCAATCTTTTTGTTTTATTTGTATGCATGTTGATATGCTACATACATAGTTGTCACTAAATGTTGTCTTAGTTCACTCATATTTAGTTTTGTTGCCAATAATACTATTAAGATAGAATTTGAATGTACTACTACATTAGCTAGTAAACATCAGCCTATAGTATGCACACGCTATTTTTCATTATGAACTACTCCAATTGACTTTAAAAGATTATCAATAATCGATTTCCTTTCCCTCCATCACTAAACTAATTGGCTCTACCAAAAGGAGGTTAAATTCGAAATCTTGGCTTATTTCCTTTCATGTTTGTTCATGGAGTAGACAAAATGTTAACAACTAATTCAAGCACACATCTACTTAATGCCTTAGACCCAAATTATGACTAATTCGACTACACATCAAAACTATACTTGTGAACATAACATTGTTACTAAATCGACATGTTCTTGAAGATTTTGAACAATATCTTCAAATTATGTGATACATATAACTGCAATGATCGATGTTTATAAATGGTATATCAAGAAACTAATTAATATCAACACAATCCTTATAAACGGTACACATAAAGGATTCTCTCTTTATAATCCTTCTTTCTTCACGACATAACATTTATAGTTTCTGATGATCGAGTTTAAATCGGTAATAGTTGATGACTTGGAAATTGGATATGGAAGACTTGTAATGCAGGCTGAGATTAAGGTAAATCGGGGAGTACCCATGTGATAATAATTGGTCTGTGCTTTGGGATTTTCCTTTCCATCTTTTCCATTGACCTGCATTAGAGAGACTTGACGACGTACTTGACTCCTTGACTCTTCGAAACCTTTGAATAAAACCAAAACGAAAAAGATTTCCAATCACCCATGAAATTACCTCTCTATCTAATTCTCGAGTGAACATTGAATAAAGGTGATCGAAGAAGATTAGACCACAAAGTGGTGATAATTGTATAACGCGTCTTTCTCATACTAAAACAAATAATTTGGCATATGACCCACAATCTTTGGAAATATAAAGAAAAGAAGAAAATTTAGAAAGATAATTCCATAATCAGGCAAAAAAAGAAAAAGAAGAAAAATATAAAGATAATGACCGACGACTCGTTTGGCAAAGGTTGGGCCTCTATGATCTACAACAATTTCAATTAAAATTTTTAAGTGTTTGGCCTCATCTATTAAAAGGGAGTTTGAGTCCACATGTGAGGGGAAATGTTAAAATATTTATTAAATGATTAAATTTATCTCTTCATTTAAACTTAGGCCCTGTTTGGTTTGCGGAATAGACCCACGAAATGGAATAGTAATTCTTTTGTTTGATGTAGGTTTATTCCTAGGAATAGTTATTCATGTGGGAATGATTAATCCCTTACATAGAGAAATAGTTATTCTTCTGAAAAAGTGAAAGGAATAGTTATTCATTAAAAAATGAAATACATTTTTCAAAAACACCCTTAATATTTTTTTATTTTATTTTAAACTTAAACAAAAAAAAATAAAAAAAAACAAAAAAAAAATAAAAAAAAACATGAAAAATAACAGAAGAGGCTAGGGGACCACCCCCAAGGCGTCTGGGAGTGGTGCGGCCACCCTGTTGCATTTGGGCGTGACTACGGCCACCCCAAATTTGCTTCAATTTAGGGGTGGCTGCGGCCACCCTGGAGCTCCTTTGGGGTGGTCGCGGCCACCCTTGAGGGCATCGGGGGTGGTCTAGGGTGGCAGGGCCACCCTCGGCCGTTTCTATGGGTGGTCGGCCACCTACTTTATTTTCTATTTTTCTTTTTCTGTGAGTTGAAAAAAAAAAAAAAAAAAAACAAGAAATAAATAGCATGAGGTTTTCAGTAATTTTGATTAAATTTCAGTTTTTGTATGTGTTGTTATCAAACTAACGAATCGGAATAACTATTTCATTTCACTCTCCTTTTATTCCCAGTAATAACTATTCCCTTTGAGCCTTTCTTAATGGAATACGCATTCTGTGAACCAAATAAGTCCTTAAGCTTTTAGGTTAAGTGGTGATTTAACATTTTATTCTCTTCCCTCATTAAATTAAGGGAAATGCTAGGTGTTCTTCTAGTATTCTCCCAATTGTAAAGTGGCTTTCAAAATTACCGTTGAATTTGAGATTATCATTATTGACTTTTAATCTATTGGTGATTTTAAAAGCAACATCACAGTTGGGAGAACACTAGAAGAACACCAAGCATTTCCTTTAAAAGTAATTGGCTACGAAAAAGAGGTGAAATCCCACACCTTATCTTTGTCTCGGTCCTCTTCCTGTTTATTCATGTAAGAGATACACAGTTATAAGAATCAGTTCAAGCACACTTCAACCCAATATTTTAGACCTAGACTATGACTAATTTGAACTACACATCAAAACTATACTTAATACTTAATTCTCTGTTAGGGTTGAGCTAATAGTGATTGATCTTGTCATCAGAATTCATAATCAGGCAAAAAAAAAAAAAAATGAAGAAGAAGAAGAAGAAGGAAATAACGTGTTTGAATAATTTATTTCCTTCTTTCTTCACTATATAACATATAGTTTCTCATGTGATAATCGGTCTGTGGTTTGAAAAATTCCTTTATACCACAATCCAAGAATCTACTGATCAGGTGAGGGATTTTCCTACCCATCTTCCCCATTGACCCCATTAGAAAGACCTGAATCATTGACTCTTCAAAACCTCTGAACATTAAAATTTTTTGATGATGAATAAAACCAAAACAAAAAAGATCTCTAATCAGTAATCACCCATGTCTTGCCTCTCTAATTCTCGTGTGAACATTGAATAAGGGTAAAGAAGATTAGACCATATAGCAGTGATAATTGTATAACGCGTCTTTCTTAAAATAAATTAAATAATTTCGCATATGTTCCACAATCTTTGGAAACATAAAGAAAAGAAGAAGAAAAAAACATAAAGATAGTAGGGAAAAATATATTTAGCCCTATGAATTAATACATTTTTTTGCACTTACACCTCTAGACTTTAAAAAGTGACATCAAGACCTCTCATACTACTACCGCGTGTCAACTTTAAGAGTGTATTTTTGGAAGAAAATTTAAAAGTGTCAATTTGACATGCAATGGTAGTATGTAGAGCCTTGATATCACTTTTAAAGTTTAAAGGCGTAATTGCAAAATGGGTGATAATTCGAAGAGTTATATTTTCCCCAACATAATAACTCTAGACTCATTTGAGAACAATTTTTAGTTGGGGCAACCCGGTCCCAGTTCCCGGTTATTGGCCAAAACTGGGAACCGGAACTGGGTACTCCAGTTATTGATTTTGGAAAACCAGAACCGGTTAACCGGTTCCCCGGTTATACGATAACCGGCCAGTTCCGGTTTGTACCTGGTTATCCAGATCGAGTAACCAGTTTTTTAAATTTTTTGTATTTTGGGCTTATTTTTGCTCCCCACTTCCTCATCTTTTCTTCTTCTTTTTCTTTTCTGTCTACCTCTGTTTCACTCCCATGGTTTTCATATTCTCCATTTTTTTTTCCCGGTTGCTTAACGCTTCTTCACCATTTCATTCATTCTTTCTTATGCTTATTTATTTCTTCTTTCATTCACTTTAACGCAGAAGCTGAGAGATTAAGAGAGAGATTGAACAAGTTAGAGAGAGAGGAGAAATTGAGAGGAGACAGAGAGGCAGAGGGCTGTAACGACTAACGAGGGGTTCTAAAACAAACAAACAAATATAAACACCCTAAATCAAAACTCAAAAGCAAATATAAACCTAAAGTTAAAACAAAAGCCAAATATATATATATATATACCGTGCCAAATATTCTGAAAAGGAACAAAATCTCATCAAGGTCAAATGGACTGAGATGATGATTAAGTCCCAAAAACATATTTTGTTTTTTGATTATCTTCAAAAACATTTCCCTGTCGATAATGTTTTGAATGTTGTCAAAAGAAATTTTGTTAAAGAAGATAAAACTGTTGTCAAGTCTTCTCATCCTCCTCTTGAAAACACTCTTCTTGATGTCAACAAAATTGTTGTTAAATGTTCTCCCTTCAAAACCCATGATGATAAAAATCCTATTAATAACGATAGGAAGATTATCGAACAAAATAATTTTGTTTCCCATTCTCTCCATATTTTAGGACAACAATTGGACCGTATCGAATAGAAAATTCCTTCTCTCTCTTCTGATCCAAAAGTTTCCTCCACTCCTTCTAAAATTGAAAAACCTTTGATTTCTCTTCCTGATTTAACAAAATCTTCTGGTTTGAAAACGACTTCTCAAATGAACCTTGAGAAAGTCAACAAATTGCTTTCTGAATTAACTAATGCTCGTGCCAGTTCTTCTGGACAGAACTTTGGCATCAAAAAAGTTTCTTCTTCTGATTCTGAAAATTCTTCTTGAAAAAAACTTTGGTAAGATTGAAATGGAGCCAAAACTCCAAAGGATCTTTGACGGATCTAAACCCTTTAATCTTACAAAGAATTTTTATTCAAAACCCACTCCTCCTGATTTACAATTTGAGGAAAGGTTTCTCCAATCCCAATTCTCTGTCGATACTGGTACTTGTTTTGTGCTAACCAAGTCAGAAGGACTAGGTAATAACAAAATCTCTCTTGAACATCTTTGAAAAAAGGTTCAAAACAAAAATCCAAAGTAATTACCATCTCAGATTTGCAACATGAGATTGGTAGCATCAAGAAAGATATTGTTGATTTGAAAAAGAATGGTCTCATTCCTGTCCCAAATGATGATAATTTTATCAGATTAATCGACAAAGTTGTTCCTCCCAAATGGTATTCTAAAGTACATATCCTTGTTTCCCCAGATTTCACTCTTGATGTCATTGCATTAATTGATTCTGGTGTTGATTTGAATTGCATTCAAGAAGGACTCATTCCCAGCAAATATTTTGAAAAATCCACAGAACGGTTGAACTCAGCCAGTGGAAACAAATTGCATATTAAATATGAATTGAATGATGTTCATGTTTTGTCAAAATAATGTTTGTTTCCATATTCCCGCTGTTCTTGTCAAGAATATGACTGATAAAGTAATTCTTGGTCTTCCTTTTATTGCCATGCTTTATCCTTTAACTGTTGATGATACTGGTGTTGCAACTGTTAAAATGGGATTTGAAGTAAAATTTCATTATGCTTCCAAATCTGAAATTAATGATGGTTGTTTGAATTTGATTTCTGCCAAGCATAAACAACTTAATTTTCTGCAACAAGATTTGAGATACAAAAAGATTGCTGAACAGCTTTCTGACAAGCTTTTGCAATCAAAGATTTCTGCTTTCAATACCCTGATTATTGATTCTGTTTGTTCTGAACTTCCTAATGCTTTTTGGCATAGAAAAAAGCATATTGTTTCTTTACCTTACGTTAAAGATTTTTCTGAAAACAAAATTCCAACTAAAGCTAGGCCCATTCAAATGAATGCCGAAACTTTAGAATTTTGTCAAAAGGAAATTTCTGATTTGCTTACTAAGGGAATTATTCATAAGAGTAAGTCTCCCTAGTCTTGTGCAGCTTTTTATGTTATGAAAAATGCTGAGTTAGAACGAGGTGCTCCTAGGTTGGTTATCAACTACAAGCCTCTCAATGATGTTTTAGAATGGATTAGGTACTCTATTCCCAATAGGAAAGATTTGGTCAGTCGTCTTAACGATGCTGTTGTTTTCTCCAAGTTTGATATGAAGTCAGGATTTTGGCAAGTTCAGATCAAGGATAGTGATAGGTACAAGACGGCCTTTACTACCCCTTTTGGACACTATGAATGGAATGTCATGCCTTTTGGTTTGAAAAATGCTCCTAGTGAATTTCAAAATATCATGAACGATATTTTCAATCCTTTCAGCCATTTCACTATTGTTTATATTGATGATGTCCTTATTTTCTCAAAGTCCATTGATGAGCACTGGAAACATTTGAAATCGTTTCTAGAAACCATCAAACCTAACGGGCTTGTTGTTTTAGCCAAAAAGATCAAACTCTTCCAAGATAAGATTAGATTTCTTGGGTTTGACATCTCAAAAGGTCAGATTCGTCCTATTGACAGGGCCATTCAATTTGCTGACAAATTTCCTGATGTTATCACTGAGAAATCACAACTTCAACGATTTCTTGGTTCCCTGAATTATATTGCTGATTTCTACAAAGATTTGCGTAAACATTGTAAACCTTTATTTGAAAGGCTACAAAGCAATCCTCCACCTTGGTCTGATATTCACACTTCTCTTGTTCAAGAAATCAAACTTCATGTTAAAACCCTCCCTTGCTTAGGCATTCCTTCTGATAATTCTTTCAAAATTGTTGATACTGACGCCTCTGATATTGGATTTGGAGGTATTCTGAAACAAGTTGTTTCCCCAGGATCTTCTCCAGATTCCCCCGAACAAAGAGTTCACTTCCATTCTAGATCCTGGAATACTGCGCAGATTAATTATAATACTATTAAGAAAGAAATTCTTTCTGTTGTTTTGTGTATTACTAAATTTCAGTCTGACTTGCTTAATCAAAGATTTCTTTTGCGTATTGATTGTAAATCTGCGAAATATATTTTGAAAAAAGATGTTGAAAATATTGCATCAAAACAGATTTTTGCCAGATGGCAAGCCATCTTAAGTGTTTTTGATTTTGATATTGAATATATTAAAGGTTCAAACAATTCAATACCTGATTTTCTTACCCGAGAATTTTTGCAGAGCCATAATGGCCAGCAACAAGGGAAAGGAGAAGGTTAATACTGTGTTGAAGCCAAAGCCTTCTATTACCCTTGATCCTATTGACTCTGATTCTACTAATCCTCCCCAAATGATTTCTCAATTCTCCCAGTCAGATTCGTCTGCTTTTTGCCAATACAAACCTGGGCCTATGGCTCCTCAGACGGAACCTAGTCTTTCTCACCCTGTCAATCGCTCTTTTCCGTGGGTTACCCTTCCCTTTTCTCAATATTTATTCTCTTCTGCTAATCTTTCTCAAACCCCTGAGCAATTGGCTCGTTCCTACTTTCCTTGTCATTTTCATTGGATCCCTGAACATCCTTTGAAAGATTTGTCATTTTTTACTGATATTTTGATTCAAACCAAATCTGTCAGGTTTAGACCTATTCCCAAGTGCGACGATCATCAAACGATTGTTGGTACTATTGCATATATTGTCAAATTCATCTCTGTCGAAGAATGGGGCTCTCACCCCTCCCAGCTTCTTCCCTCTACCAATTCTCAAATTCCCTATTCCTATTATGATTATGTTAATGCATGGTTTCGTTTTATGCTTTATCAGAACCCTACTTCCAAACACTTTTGGTTCATTACTTTTGATGAAGGCTTTAACGGTCTTCTCCCCACTTGGTTTAAACAATGGTGGGACCATTTTGGCTTAACCATTGATGTTCTTCCTCCTCAACTTGTTTATGCTTTCCATCTGTTTTCTTCTCACGTCACCTGTAAAGGTTTCTGTGAAAATTTTAATCCTATCTTTCCTCCCATGCTTTATTTTGCCAAAAAATTCAGAATTCCTTGGTTCCTAAAATGGAAATATGTCAGGAATGATGAAAAGATTGAAAGACATTGGTTCTAGTGTAAAACTTGGGAAATGTCCCCCAAAATTGAACCCATTGTCAAGAAAGTTGAATTGATGACCAAAAGAGTAGCTACTGCTATGCCAACCATAGCATCTCCTCCACCACCAGTTCCTAAATATTCTTCCAAGAAGAAACAATGGATTCAGTCCTATCTTGATTCCATTGACTTTGCTGCTGATAAGGAAGAATAACTATCAATTTCAGAACTGCCCTTAACGGCTAGTTTTCTCAGGTTTTCCCAGACTAGCTCCTTTACGACCAAGTGTTTTCAGAAGTTACAAGTCTAGCTCCATGACGGCTAGTATTTGATCAGATTTGCAGAACCTGCTCATAACGGCTGGTTACAAGATGTTTCGTTGATTTGAAGAATTTCCTCTGGTTCAAGAATTTTATCCGGATTACTGTTCATTACCTTTTGAAGTTATTGTGCAAAATCACTGTTCACTTTTACTGTTCATTGTCACGGATGACACTGTACAGGATTACTGTTCAGACGCACTGTTTACTTCACTGTTCATAATTTGTCTGCCGACACTACAGTGCCGACAGCTACTATTTCAAATTGATGCTTTCACTGTTCTAGATTGGCGCCGAACGTGCCTTTTACTGTTCACTTTTGACTAATGGACTCCACAGTGACGCGGATTCCCCTTTTACTATTTGTCTTATGATTGTAATTTGTTTTATGCTTGATCATTGGCCTATATAACGGGCTCGCCTCTCCCATTGTAAGGCAGAAGCTTTTAACCAGAGATATTCTCTCTCAAGCTCTCTGACCATTCCCCTGCTTTCATCTATATTTGCTTGTATCTCCTCTTACTCTATCCCTTACTTCAGTAAGTTCTGTCACTTTCTTCTGTAAGAGTTTTAATCTATAACGATTATAGTTTTCATATCTGCTTCTCAATTTTAGTTCTTTAATTTCATTATATTACTGTCATTACCGCCTTCTTGGACGGTTTTACTGCTTTTGTTTTAAATTTTGGCTCCATCTCAATCTTACCAAAGTTTTGTTCAAGAATTTTGATGTCAGAATCAGTGGATTCTTGAGAAGAATTTTCAGAATCAGAAGAAGAAACCTTTTTGATACCAAAATTTTGTCCAGAAGAACTGGCACGAGCATTAGTTAACTCAGAAAGCAATTTGTTGACTTTCTCAAGGTTCATTTGAGAAGTCGTTTTCAAACCAGAAGATTTTTTCAAATCAGGGAGGTGAATCAGAAGTTTTTCAATTTTAGCAAGAGTGGAGGAAACTTTTGGATCAGAAGAGAGAGGAGGAATTTTCTCTTCGATACGGTCCAATTGTTGTCCTAAAATATGGAGAGAATGGAAAACAAAATTATTTTGTTCGATAATCTTCCTATCGTTATTAATAGGATTCTCATCATGGGTTTTGAAAGGAGAACATTTAACAACAATTTTGTTGACATCAAGAAGAGTGTTTTCAAGAGGAGGATGAGAAGACTTGACAACAGTTTTATCTTCTTTAACAAAATTTCTTTTGACAACATTCAAAACATTATCGACAGGGAAACGTTTTTGAAGATAATCAAAAAAAAAAATATGTTTTTGGGACTTAATCATCATCTCAGTCCATTTGACCTTGATGAGATTTTGTTCATTTTCAGAATATTTGGCACGGTAAGCATGCCGCAAAGCACGATTTTCAGAAGATTTAAAATCTTTGTTCAAAGCGGGCCAATCAATAACAGAAAGAAATCTTTGATGGGAGTAGTAGCAGTGATAACATTACACTGATGAGGAGTAGTGGGACGAGTAGTATTAAAATAAGAAGTTGAAGGAGAAAGAGATCCACCTTCGTCATCCGTTTGAGGATGATTTTTGGTAGAGTAAAAAGCAGAAGAAACTTGGGAATCGGTAGAAATTCCTTTAAGTTTCAAATCAGGATTAACAGGTGGATAAAGAGGAGGAGGAGCATTAAGGGACTCATCCACATCTTTATCACGACGTCGAAATCCTTCTGAGGTTGTAGAACCAGCAAAAGAATTCCTTCGTTCATTAATCAACAGAGGTCTTTCGAACAGAGGTCTTTCGATTCTGTTAGAAAGTCTTAAATCAGAAAAATTGATTTTGACAGATCCATCCATATATTGTTGGATGTAATCAAGATCAGAGGCATCGTTAACTACTCGAGAAGGTTTTGCAACATTCTCCAAAAACCACTCGTTGGGGAGTTCAATCTCCGACCTTCGAATCATCTTCGGGGTTTTGATATTAGCATTCTGAGTAGAACTTTGAATCAACAAAGTAGATTCACCTAGATTGTCAAAATGTGGAAATCTAATTCTTCTGTTTGCTCTAATTCCAGTTTACCACCTGACGTGGTTAATTCTGAACATTTTTCTGTTGAAAGTGATAATAATTTTATTTTGGATAAATGGAATATTCCCAAGCGTTCTAACAAAGATGTTTATACTACTTCTTGGTCTAAATCTGTCTTTAGATCTGAATATTCTGTTAAAACTGTTGAACAAACTTTTGCCATAACGGGTAATAATCAAACTTTTACCCTGTTTAACAAGAAATTTGTTAATGATGCTCTTGCTAGAAATTACTATCACGACGTCGAAATCCTTCTGAGGTTGTAGAACCAGCAAAAGAATTCCTTCGTTCGTTAATCAACAGAGGTCTTTCGAACAGAGGTCTTTCGATTCTATTAGAAAGTCCTAAATCAGAAAAATTGATTTTGACAGATCCATCCATATATTGTTGGATGTAAGGAGGGGGAGATTTCATGAAAGCTTTAGATTTCTTCCTATGCGTTTTGGAAGGAGCCATAGGAGGTAATCCGAACTGTTCGCAGAAATTTCCCATTTCATACTTAGCTTTCTTGGCATTCTTAAGCTGCTGTCTGATCATCTTTCGATCGATGCACATCTTAATACCAAGTTTTTTGACAGTTGAGAACAAATCACCATAAGTCAAATTTTCAAAATCAATAAGACCAGTGTCAGAACTGATCAATTCATCTTTAACTTTGTGAGCAAATAATGAAGGTAACCCATCAATAAACTTTTCTTTCCAATAAGGTTTTTGACTATCAGATCTAACCATGACACGGGAAAGAAAGACATCTTGATACCATCTATAGTCAGACATAGTAGGGCATTGAAGATTGTTCAAATAATCAGAAATACGAGAAGTAATATTGGAAGGAGTACCAACAAAATGTTTGATAATTGTATAAATCAAACTGTTAACACCATCAGGTTCACCCATACCAATTTGCTCATTGAAAATGGGTAATCCTTCTTCATCATTTTTTATTGCTTTCCTGATCTGATCTCTTCTTAATTCAGTGAGATAATTATTCCACCAATTCCTAAGAGTACCAGAAAAACCAGTAGCAAGTAAATCCACAATATCAGCTTGGCTTTTATTGTGATTAGTGAGATAGGCGTTAGCAACCATGGACATGTGATTCATCTTATTAACCAGTTCTTGCTCGGATAAATGCTCGCTCAATGATTCCATTGTCCTTGCTGTTAAAAATATAGTTCAAGCCCCAAAGGCTCTTACTGCCCCAAAGGCTTCTGCTTTGTCCTTTAACAAATCCCCTTTGTTGATTCCCCCTAGTGCTTTCTCTTCCCCAAAAGAAGAAAAAGAAATATCCCCTATCTCTTCCTCTTCGGCTTCTTCAAGTTCTTCAAAGAAGAAATCTTCTAAGAAGAAAGGAATGATTAAAGCCTTTCTTGCTGCCCTGGAAGACTCAGATGATGAAGAAGATGAAACGTCTAAACCTTCATCAAAAAAGCCTGCTCAGGTTCCCCCTTATTTTGAAGATTCTCAAGATTACTATCCCTATCCAGGGATTGAGGACATTTGAATATTTGGCCTTTTAACGGCTAGTTTTCCCAAGATGGCTCCATAACGGCCATAAGATTTTTTCAAATCAGGGAGGTGAATCAGAAGTTTTTCAATTTTAGCAGGAGTTGAGGAAACTTTTGGATCAGAAGAGAGAGGAGGAATTTTCTCTTCGATACGGTCCAATTGTTGTCCTAAAATATGGAGAGAATGGGAAACAAAATTATTTTGTTCGATAATCTTCCTATCGTGATTAATAGGATTCTCATCATGGGTTTTGAAAGGAGAACATTTCACAACAATTTTGTTGACATCAAGAAGAGTGTTTTCAAGAGGAGGATGAGAAGACTTGACAACAGTTTTATCTTCTTTAACAAAATTTCTTTTGACAACATTCAAAACATTATCGACAGGGAAATGTTTTTGAAGATAATCAAAAAACAAAATATGTTTTTGGGACTTAATCATCATCTCAGTCCATTTGACCTTGATGAGATTTTGTTCCTTTTCAGAATATTTGGCACGGTAAGCATGCCGCAAAGCACGATTTTCAGAAGATTTAAAATCTTTGTTCAAAGCGGGCCAATCAATAACAGAAAAGAAATCTTTGATGGGAGCAGTAACAGTGATAACATTACACTGATGAGGAGTAGTGGGAAGAGGAGTATTAAAATCAGAAGCTGAAGGAGAAAGAGATCCACCTTCATCATCCGTCTGAGGATGATTTTTGGTAGAGTAAAAAGCAGAAGAAACTTGGGAATCGGTAGAAATTCCTTTAAGTTTCAAATCAGGATTAACATGTGGATAAAGAGGAGGAGGAGCGTTAAGGGACTCGTCCACATCTTTATCACGACGTCGAAATCCTTCTGAGGTTGTAGAACCAGCAAAAGAATTGCTTCGTTCGTTAACAAACAGAGGTCTTTCGATTCTGTTAGAAAGTCCTAAATCAGAAAAATTGATTTTGACAGATCCATCCATATATTGTTGGATGTAATCAAGATCAGAGGCATCGTTAACTACTCGAGAAGGTTTTGCAACATTCTCCAAAAACCACTCGTTGGGGAGTTCAATCTCCGACCATCGAATCATCTTTGGGGTTTTGATATTAGCATTCTGAGTAGAACTTTGAATTAACAAAGTAGATTCACCTAGATTCTTGATCACAGCTTGTGGATCTAGATTTGTCTTCATCAATTTATAATAAATACGGTAGATGATAGCAAGGGGTCTGCTACTTTCTTCCATATTATAACCAGATGTCAAAATATTAAGCGTCAAAGCTTTCAAAATATGAATATCATTTAAAGCAAGAGAAATATTGGGGAAAACATTAAAGTGGACAGGACCACTAAACAGAGAAGATTGAATCATGCCAAGAATGCTGGTTTTGAAATTAACAAATCTAGTATCATGCAAACAAAGCAAAACAGAGGCATTAATGCCAAGTCGAGTCAAAGGCTTGACAGCAACTTGAACAGAACCAACATGCAAGAATTTGTAATTTCTAGCAAGAGCATCATTAACAAATTTCTTGTTAAACAGGGTAAAAGTTTGATTATTACCCGTTATGGCAAAAGTTTGTTCAACAGTTTTAATAGAATATTCAGATCTAAAGACAGATTTAGACCAAGAAGTAGTATAAACATCTTTGTTAGAAAGCTTAGGAATATTCCATTTATCCAAAATAAAATTATTATCACTTTCAACAGAAAGTATATATATATATATAATGGTACCGGTTACCCGGTTATAATCGGATGCCAAAAAAGGGAACCGGGGTACCCAGTTCTCTAGTATTTTTTGATACCCCTAATTTTTAGGATAACTGTGTTTTTTTAACCCAAAATATATATATATATATATATATATATATATCTCTCTATATATATATATATATAAGTGTAAAAAAAAATAACTTAAAATATAAAATATTCAAAACTATTTTTATTTTTACATCATAACACAACTAAAAAAAAAAAAGAAAAAAAAAGGAAAGAAAAAACTATCTAAAACATTTTGGAAAAAAAGCACATAAATCACCCTTAAACTACCACCTCATTGTCAAATCCAATGTCACTCTAAAAACTCAAGCAATGGAAATAACATGTTTGAATAACTTGAATCCTTCTTTCTTCACTATATAACATTTAGTTTTTGAGTTTATTATAATGATTAAGTAATTAAATTTAACTCTTATTATCAGTTTAAGCTTTTAGGATAATTGGTAATTTAACCTAGTATAAGATTTTCCTTTTTTAGGCGTCACTCTAATCAACAAGAAATTTATCCATCTTTTATTTTGTTCTTCTTTATTTTTTGTTGTTTTCCTTTTGTCCTGCATCATTAACACTAGCGTATAATACTCACAAGTTATTTTTCATTATTATCTTATCCAAATGTTTTTAAAAGATTATTGGTAACCAATTTCCTCCTCTCCCTTAGTAAACTAATTTGCTGTAAATTTTATACCCAGATTATGACTAATTCGAACTACACATCAAACTATACTTGTGAACCTAACATTATCCCTAAACACAACTGCAATAATGTGACTCATATCATAAAGTACAATCACAGCCATTTTGTATCTGTAAATTTTTACTATTATTGACGATAATTTTTTTTTTTTTTTTTTTTCACAACTATTAATCAAATCTCTAAGTGAACACCCAATTAAAATCCAACTATTCTAACTATTCTAACTATTCTATTTTGAATGCAGGATGGGGAAAATCGTCAGATGACGAACACAAACGAATCCTACCTATCGCACCGCGACTTGTTTTTGTCAGAAAATTTTCTACTTACATTGCAATTTTCGGTACTTAATTTCCTATTAACCAAACAGAACTCAGAGAGTTTTTGCAATTCTCCAAAGTACTTTGCACCATAGAGGCAAAAACCGTCCAAAAGTTTCTGAGCAATCAATTGTAGATATAGATAGATACTTTTCTAGAGGTCCACCATTTTTTCCAAGCTCTAAAAGCGTCTGTCATTCTATGATTTCTTCTTCAAGCTCCTTTAAGGAGACTAACCCGCATCCAAAATAATTAACCCATATAAATCTTATATGCACTAAGCCAATTATATGGTTGCACTGAAAACCCAAGCAATGGAAATTCAAGATATAATTAAACATCAATTCGTTTACTTTTCCTACATTTTCCCAGCAACCAAACAAAGAATTAATTGAACAACTTATCGAAACTTCGAATTGAGAAACGTACCCAGAACAGCAAGCTCGGTTGAGCTTCCTCAACCGATCCCAGCCATGGAGATGAGACTCATCAAGGGCTTACAATCTCCTCTAGATCGGTCCATTCGAAGATGCAGCACTGAATTGGGCCGGCCCAATAAAAAAGATGCAAGATGGTCCGGTGATGATTAGCCCACGGTCGGAACCATGGGGCTATGAGGCTATGAGCTATGTTCCCCCAATTTGAAATTTTCCCTTAATATATACACTAGTGAGTGGTGACCGACCCAAAAGAAATTCTTATTAAAAAAAATAAAATAAAAGAAATAACTGAAACATAATTATTGTCAAAAATATTAAATAACATAAATAATAAATAAATAATAATCATCAACACATTAACTACAAGTATATATTTAGTAAAGTTAAAATATATAAACAATGTAGGAGAGGCTTACATACGGTCCTTTTAAACTACCGCAATCTGCGGTAGTTTAAAAGGACCGCTGAGATCTTCTAAAGGAAATTTAAGCCCAAAACTGCAGTGAACGACTCTACCCAAAAATGGAGTCCTCGCCTCTACCCAGAAGTCTGCAATGTTGACCAGTCGTGCAATAAGCCAATAAGGTGCGCAGTGAAGAGCGCAATGGGAGATGGGCCACACTGTTTTGGTTGATTTTGGCATGTCTTGCCATTATGAATGATGATGGTGCATTGGAAATTTGGTTTTGTTTGCAGCGCCAGACAGAGCCTTCGTCCTCATTTCATTTATGACTTCAAACAAACACCCCATGTCCTACTCTTTCCTTCCTACTTTCTTTTCATTTTCAAAATTCAAATTTTCAATCAACTCCATGTGTGAGTATGACCCATTAGTTTGAATTTGCAGCTGCCTAGCAGTAGCAGATATCTGTGTGTGATGCATTTTTGGTCAAAATTAGGCTGCTCCGAATGAGCTCTAATTAGGAAGTCTGCAATGTTGGAAAATTTTTGGGTTTTCTTCCTTTGGAGAAGAGAGATAACGTTTGGATGGGAGTACTGAACGGGCACCGCAGTTTTGGGTTAAAGGGTTAAAGTTACCCTTTGGAAGATCTCAGCGGTCCTTTTAAACTACCGCAGATTGCGGTAGTTTAGAAGGACCGTATGTAAGCCTCTCCCAAAGAATGTCTATATATTCATCAACACATTAACTTAAAAGAACAATTCAAATATTAAAGTTTAAAATTATAATTTGATTACTTAAGATTAAATTGAGAAAATAAATTCTTGTGAAAGTTTGAGTGCCTCGATTTATTTAAAAAAATCTGGGTGAGCGCCTCTGCATGAAAAAAGGAAAAGACCAATCATATTTTTGATCTGAAGTGGATAAGGTTCGTTGGTGAAGGTGATTCATATAGAAGAAAGCCAAATTAAACTTTTGAGGCTACTGTGATGGGAGGTGAATGTCTCGTTTACTAGGGCTATAAGATTTGGTCTTCAAGTGAAACAATTTGTAACAGTAGTCTTCTATAGTGGATGTATTTAGAGTTGGGTAACTCCTTGAGTAATTTTACTTTTTAAGACCTCTCATACTTGTGATTTTTTGGGTTTGACTGCCTCAAAAAGGTTTTACTTTTAAAGAATTCTCTTATAACCTAATATATGTGTCTCTTGATGTACAATTTTTTTTTTTTCTATTTTTTTTATTTGGCGTTGTTGCATGCTTAAGATTTTTAATTCTGTTTATTGTTGGTAAATACCTATTCAACCTCCTTCTAGATGTAGATCAGAGACTATTATATTTTTCAAATATATTTAGAACTTTCCTTCTCAAAATTCTCGATCTATGGAAAATCAAGGCCACTGGGAGGCTACTACTATTCTGCCAGAAATTACGATCACGCAGAAATAAAAGTTTGACTCAAGTTGAAAAAAAAATCAACAAAAAGAGCTCAGCGTTTTCCAATTGTTATCTGTAAGGAATGGAGGTGATCTTTGTCACAAAAAAAAAGTCCCAAGTCTTTTTTGTCTGCGTTCCTTGGGAAGCCTCAAAAGTCCAAAGGCAAGCCAATCAGAGAGCTCATCTGGCTCCAAAATGGGATGTGGCTCACAATTCTTATGAATATGCTTTCTGTAGCTCTCGTTTGTATTCTTTTCTTTCTTCTTGTTTGTTGCTCCTTCCCCTTCTTTCTGTATTGCTTAGAAAAAAAAGGGACCAAGTTTTGTTCTAGCTAGCATTTTTCTGTAATTATTAACTGCGTTATAGCAAGTTATACAGAGGGATATATGTATAGCATGACGAGGAAGCCATGGCTCTTATTTGCTCTGCTTCTAATCATGTCTTATTACAGAGCATGCTTCTCCATAGCTGGTGATACCCTTTCACCAGGTCACTCTCTTTCAGAGAGCGACACCGTAGTATCTCAAGGTAGCAAATTTGAGCTCGGTTTCTTCAAACCAGGCACTTCATTAAAAATCTACCTGGGCATATGGTATAAAATGTTTCATGAGAAAATTGTTTGGGTAGCAAACAGGGAAAACCCTTTGTCTCACCCATCTTCCTCAAGACTTTACCTCTCAGAAAATGGCAATCTATTCCTTTTTGAAGGTTCCTCCAAGATTCCAGTTTGGTCAACAAATTTGACATTTCCCCAGTCAAATATAACTGAAGCAGTACTTCGTGATGATGGAAATTTTGTTTTGAGAGATAGATCGAACACGTCTACTATATTTTGGGAGAGTTTCGACCATCCAACCGATACATGGCTTCCAGGTGCAAAGCTTGGGATCGATAAGGTTACTGGGAAACCACAGCAATTCATTCCATGGAAAAATTCAGAAGATCCATCACCTGGTGTGTTCTCGTTTGGGTTAGACCCAAATGGAAGCAATCAACATTTCTTAGAGTGGAACAGATCCCAAATCTATTGGAGTTCTGGACTTTGGAATGCAACATCTCTCAGCTCACTTTCTGCAGGGAGCATTATCTTGAACTTAAGTTTTGTGTCAAGTAAAAATGAAAGTGAGAGTTATTTTACTTACTCTCTTCATAATCCTTCTAACCTTGCTAGATTTCGAATTGACCAAACAGGACAGATTAGGGCACTGGTGTGGCTGCCTGGCGTCTCCGTTTGGGATACAATTTGGTCTGCACCGACGAACCTATCTGATGTATATGCTTTGTGCGGTGCATTTGGTGTGGTACAATACCCTGAGAATTTCTCAAACCCTTGTGAGTGTCTAAAAGGTTTTGAACCATTTTCGATGAACTACACCAGACTAAATGATTGGTCAGGTGGGTGTGTGAGGAAATTCCGTCTGCAATGTGAGAATAATACGCATGCTAATGTCAAAAAAGATTGGTTCATGAAAATATCAAACATGCGATTGCCTGTTTATTCGAAAGAATATTTGGCCTTGAATGCTAGTAGATGTGAATTGGCTTGCATGGAAAATTGTTTTTGCGCAGCTTATGCTTATAATAGGAGTGGGTGTATGATATGGGAAGGAGCTATTTTGAACTTACTTCAACTTCCATACGGTGGCGAGATTGGACAAGATATCTACCTCAGACTTGCTGCTGATGAGTATCCAGAATCAAATACCAAAGGTATGATGAGTGAAATGAGAAGTATGGTTGAGCTAATACATCATTATATATATTATCTTTCGTTCTGAACTAATACTTGATTCTTGTCATCATAATTAGGCAAAAAATGGAAAGTGTGGGTAGCTGTGCTGATCCCTGCAACAGGGCTTATCTTATGCCTCTCAATTTGCTTTTCATGCAAGGGAAAGCTCAAATTCATCTGTAAGTGTAAATGTTCTAACTGTATATGGAAATCACTTTAAAAAATTTGCAAAGTCTACCTTAATCTAAGACAAGAAAATTGTCACAAGTCCTTGTTCTTAGGAAAGTCCTTGTTCTAATTACTGTCATTAGTTGGTGATGGATCCCAACAAACTTCACCATGTCTTCGGGAAGGAGCTTTGCAGTTATTTGGTCATTTCACTAAAATGGGAATGAATTACTAAATTATTAATACATATTTGAGGAAATGACTAAGGGAGTGTTTGGGATTGCAATTTTGCAAGAATAATCTGCGTTTTTAAAAGATATCGCAAAATGTTAGGTGTTTGGCATTACGATTTAAAAAACACTTAATTTAAAATAGGAAAAAACTCTGCGATTTCAATAAGCAGGTTAGGGGGTGCTTATTTGAAAAAATGCGAATTTAAACCAAAATTATGAATTCACATAATATATATTTAATAAAAAAGTACTTTTTAACA
>NC_081541.1:33565853-33573847 GCF_901000735.1 Corylus avellana | reverse complement strand
GATGGAATGAACTCCGAAAATAATACGAAGAAACGAGAGAAGAAGGATACTGAGCTACCACTATTCAGTTATGAGAGTGTATTAGCTGCAACAAATAATTTCTCAGCTGTGAATAAACTTGGAGAAGGAGGTTTTGGACCTGTCTATAAGGTACATTATATTTTCCTGATGAATGTGCTTTGAAGACTATTAATAAAAACTACATTAATGGTAAACCTTCATGAAAGTTTAAATAGTTTATGCTTCTCCTTCTTAGGGAAAATTACTAAGAGGACAAGAAATTGCAGTGAAAATGCTTTCAAAAAGATCTGGACAGGGAATTGAGGAGTTCAGAAATGAGACAATACTAATTGCAAAACTCCAGCATAAAAATCTTGTCAGACTCTTAGGTTGTTGTATCGAGAGAGATGAAAAGATATTAATATATGAGTACATGCCAAATAAAAGTTTGGACTTCCACCTTTTTGGTGAGTGCATTCTGATGTATGTATCTATATGTGTATATTTTTGCCTGTCATATGTTTCTAGGTTCTTAAGTACTAATTTCCTTGGTTGTACTATTTAAATAGATCCAATCAAGAAAAAAATGTTAGGCTGGGAGACACGCATACATATTATTGAAGGGATCGCTCAAGGGCTTCTTTATCTTCATCAATATTCAAGATTACGAATCATACATAGAGATCTAAAACCGAGTAATATTCTCTTGGATAGTGAAATGAAACCAAAAATATCAGATTTTGGCATGGCTAGAATAGTTGGAGGCAATGAAACACAAGCAAACACAAAACGAATTGTTGGAACTTAGTAAGTATGCAACCTGTTTTACATATGATATTTGCAATTGCCAATTAAATTCTTTTAGCAAGCTACTAAAAGAGTGATGTACTAAATTTTGAAATCTAGTGGGTACATGTCTCCTGAATATGCTATCAAGGGTCTATACTCAATAAAATCTGATGTGTTTAGCTTTGGAGTATTGCTACTAGAGATTGTGATTGGCCGGAAGAATACTGACTTCTCTAATAGTGATTCACTCAATCTTCTTAGTTATGTGAGTAGCTTTTTATACCCTTTCAATTTCTTTATGTTTTACCTTAGTCTTACAAATTGAAATGCTTCTTATTTAAACTAATATTTACTAATGAAAACAGGTTTGGGAGTTGTGGAGAAATGGTCAAAGTTTGGAGTTGACGGATTCAACAACAGGAAATCCTTCATCTACTTCTATTCTATCAAGATTCATAAACATCGGGCTTCTTTGTGTACAAGAAAGCTCCATTGATCGACCTACCATGGTTGATGTAGTCTCATTTATTAGCAATGAATATGCACCTATACCTATACCAAAGCCTCCAGCTTTTCGCATAGACCGAAATACAACGGTTGTCAATGTAGAAAATTGCTCAAGAAACAATATAACTGTTTCAATAATGGAAGCTCGATAGCTTTTTGTATGTAAAAGAAAAAATATATTTTTTTTGTAAGTTTTTTTAGTGGGGGGAATTACATTTATCCCATGAACACATCCCATATATAGATGCAAAAATCTATTTTAGGGCATTAAAATTAACAAAATTTGTTGCATGTGTCATATATATATATTGTAAGTGAACGTATGGTTTACTAGGGCTAAGAGATTTGGTCTTCAAGTTGTAAGTGAAACAATTTGTAACCTAAGTCTTTTATAGCGGATGCCTTTAGAGTTGGTGGCAAGATTGGACAGGATATTTATCTTAGACTTGCTGCTGCTTGCTTGCTTGCTGAGCATCAAAATACCAAAGGTAAAAAATCTGCACAAATTTATGTTATCTTTTTTGAACTAATACTTTATTCTTCTCTGTTATGAGCTAATAGTGATCCTTCACAAGCTCCAAAAGCGCCTGTCATTCTATGATTTCTTCTTCAAGCTCCTTTAAGGAGAAATTAACCTCAGTAAGTTTGACTAACCCGCATCCAAAATTAACCCATATAAATCTTACATGAATCAAGCCACTGAAAACCCAAGCAATGGAAATTCAAAATATAACTAAACATCAATTCGTTTATTTTCCTACATTTTCCCAGCAACCAAACAAAGAATTGATTGAAGAACTTATCGAAACTTGGAATTGAGCTTTCTCAACAGATCCCAGCCATGGAGATGAGACTCATCAAGGGCTTACAATCTCCTCTAGATCGGTCCATTCGAAGATGCAGCACTGAATTGGGCTGGCCCAATAGAAAAGATGCAAGATGGTCTGGTGATGAATAGCCCACGGTAGGAACCAGGGGTGAGGGGGCTAAGGGCTATGTTCCTCGTATTTGAAATTTTCCCTTAATATATACAGTGACTCAGCCAGAAGAAATACTTATATTATATATAAATAAAATAACATAAAATAAAAGAAATAACTGAAACATAATTATCGTCAAAAATAATAAATAATGTAAATAACAAAATAAATAAATAATAATCATCAACACATTAACTAGAAGTATATATTTTGTAAAGTTAAAATATGTAAAGAATGTCTATATATTCATCAACACATTAACTTAAAAGAACAATTCAAACATTAAAGTTTAGAAATATAATTTGATTACCTAAGATTAAACTGAGAAAATGAATTCTTGTGAAAGTTTGAGTGCCTCAATTTCTTTAAAAAAAATTTGGGTGGGCGCCTCTACGTGAAAAAAAGGAAAAGACCAATCATGGTTTTGATTTGAAGTGGACAAAGGTTCGTTCGTGAAGGTGATTCATATAAAAGAAAACCAAATTAAACTTCTAAAGCTACTGCCGTGGGAGGTGAACTTGTCATTTACTAGGGCTATGAGATTTGGTCTTCAAGTTGTAAGTGAAACAAGTTGTAACATAAGTCTTCTATAGTGGATGCCTTTAGAGTTGGCTAACTCCTTGAGAGATTTTACTTTTTGAAGAAGTGCTTCAACTTCAACATTAAGTATGTGTGTTCATTTAATTTTTTGCTTATTGTTATTATGGTGATTTTATCCGTGATAATCGGATTAATCGTGATTATTTGTAACTTAAGGTATAAATTAGAATTTCCAATTTAGGGAGGTGGTCCAATCACATCTAGCCTATTATAGGAGTGACTGACCACCCTAAAGGAGGTTAAGGGGTGGTACAACTACCCATTTGACCATAAGTGCTCCTTCTAGGTTTTTATTTTTATTTTTGTTTTTATTTTTTATTTTTTATTTTTAACAAAGCTCATAATTAATATTTCATTACGAATTGATGGAGATGTTAATCCAGACAAGGGATACTTGCAACTTTTTAAAAAAAATTAAAAAAATTTCTATTTTAATTTTCCTCTCTCAGTATATTAGGCATAATACTAGGAGGGCCATAGAGTCCTTCTTTCAGTTTCATCATAAGAATAATTGCTTCTTTTTTTTTTTTGGGGGGGGGGGAGGCCGGGGGGGTGTTAATTCAGCCCAAAGAGTTGTTATTAATTGTTTTATTTGTTTTATTTGTTTTACAGAGCATGCTTCAGCTTCTCCATAGCTGGTGATACCATTTCACCACCTCACTCTCTTTCTATTGGACAGACAGGAGTAGACCTATCCCGTAGAAAACTCCCTCAGTAATTGGCTACCAAAAAAAATTATTAATTTTTTTTTTTAATTATAAATTGTTTTGTGCTTAGTCTCCTCTACGTGTGATGAAGTTGACGTTCAAAATCGGCACATGACACAGAAGAGGTGATCACCTTTTTCCAAACCATCTGTAATGAATACTCAGCAATCAACTTGTAATCCATGAAGAGTAAGAAGCCATGGCTCTTATTTGCTCTGCTTCTAATCATGTCTTATTACAAAGCATGCTTCTCCATAGTTGGTGATACCCTTTCACCAGGTCACTCTCTTTCTCATTCCAAGAGCGAGACCATAGTAACTAAAGGTGGCACTTTTCCGTCTAATTTATATGCATGTTGATATGCTACATAATTGTCACTAAATGTTGACTTAGTTTATTCATTTTAGTTTTGTTGCCAATAATACTATTAAGATAGAATTTTTAAGTTTTTACAGGATCTAAGTATAATTTTTCTTCGATGTAATACAACATTAGTAAACACTAGCCTATATAGTATGCACATGTTATTTTTCATTATGAACAACTTTAGGTGTGTTTAAAAGATTATCGGTTATTGATTTCCTTCCCCTCCCTCAGTAAACTAATTGGCTGCCTAAAAGGGTTGAAATCCGAAATCTTGGCTTATTTCTTTCCATGTTTATTCATGTAAGAGACAGAATGTTAACAACTAATTCAAACATACATATAGTTAATGTTTTAGACCCAAATTATGACTAATTCGACTACACATAAAAACAAATACTTGTGAACATAACATTGTAACTAAAGCGACATGTTCTTGAAGATTTTGAACAATATCTTCAAATTATGTGAACAAGATTTTGGACAAAATGGTGGTGGCTGGCCACCCCATTTTGCCATAAGGTGGCCGGCCACCCCTTTCTATTTTTTTTTTCAATTTAAATTTTTAATGTTTTTAATCATTTTAGTTTTAAATTTTTTTTATATATATATTTTTTATTTTTAATTAAGTGTATGGACACATGCCGATTTTTCAATGGTGCTGATGTGGATTATCTTTAAATTTTGGAGACAGAGGTATCATCTCAATTTTTAGTCATTATCGACGTACTATTTGTGATACAAAATAAAATTGAGACCACAAAAAATAAAATTGTTAAACAAAGTAATATTCTCTTCGATAGTGACATGAATCCAAAAATATCAAATTTTGGCATGGCTCGAGCAGTTGGAGGCAATGAAACACAGGCAAATATGAACCGAATTGTTGGCACTTTGTAAGTATGCACCTTGTTTTACATTTGATATTTTCAATTCCCAGCTAAATTCATTGAGCAAGCTACTGACAGGTTCGTTTACTAAATTTTGCAATGTAGTGGCTATATGTCTCCCGAATATGCTATTGATGGTTTGTACTCAATAAAGTCTGATATGTTTAGCTTTGGAGTATTAATTGGTGCTAAATATTGTAAGTGGCAGGAAGAACACTAGCTTCTCTAACAACAAGTCACTCAATCTTCTTAGATATGTATGTAGCTTTTATACTCTCCCAAATTCCTCATGTTTCACAATAATCTTTTAAATTAAGATGCTATTACTTTGTACTTAAATTTAGTCCTATTTGAAATGAAACTAGGCTTGGGAGTTGTGGAGAGATGATCGAAGTTTGGACTTGATGGAGCCAACAATAAGATATCCTTCTTCAACTTCTCTTATGTTGAATTTCATTATTAATATTGGCCTTCTCTGTGTCCAAGAAAGCCCGACTGATCGACCTACCATGTCTAATGTAATCTCAATGATTAGCAATGAACATGTACATTTACCTACACCTAAGCAACCAGCGTTTTCCACAGGTTGAAATATGATAGACACAAATTCAATAGTTGACAGTGCAGGAAATTGCTCAAAAAATAGTATAACTATTTCAACAATGGTAGCCCGATGATTGATTCCTATATCAAAGAAAAGAAATGTTGGAGTAGCAATCTTTTCAGCCTAATTTATGTGCATGTTGATATGTTACATAATTGTCACTAAATGTTGTCTTAGTTCACTCATTTTAGTTTTGTTGCCAATAATACTATCAAGATAGAATTTGTATGTTTTTACGGGATCTAAGTATAATTTTTCTTCCATGTACCACTGCATTAGCTAGTAATTAAATACTAGCCTATATTATGCACATGTTATTTTTCATTATAAACGGCTACAGGCGTCTTCAAAAGATTATCGATTTCCTTCCCCTCCCTCGGTAAACTAATTGGCCACCAGAAACGGATGAAATCCAAAATCTTTGGCTTATTTCTTTTCATGTTTACTCATGTACAAACCATGCTTGTCAACCTAAAATATATTGTAACTAAAACTACTTATTCTTGAAGATTTTTTGAACAATATCTTCAAATTATATGATACATATAACGGCAATGATGTGTCCCAGATCAGAAAGTATAATCATAGCAATATGCATCTGTAAAATTTTCAAGGAATCTACAATTTCAAAAAATTTGATCAGGATAGGACGGTTGACAGCTCTACCCTTTTTCACTTGTTCTAGAATAACCTTCCCCTTTTTTTCCTTTTCGTTCTTTCTCCAGTTGATGTGATTCACGCCCAAGACCTAGGAATGATAGAGAGACAACTTTACAGTTGTCTCTATATCATTTCTCCCCAAGACAATCCCCTCCTCGAGAAAATTCTCCATCTCATCTTTCACCTTCATATACTCTTGGGATACCCCATCTCCTTGATTCACGCCACCTCCTTATTTGACTTGGCGCAATTCCATATATTTCAAGCTTTCCTTCTTAAAATTCTTTCCATATATGGAAAAGCCTCTACCCATTCCCGGTATTCTCACTCGATCTCCAAACTTGATATCGATAAATCTGTATATCAAGAAACTAATTAATATCAACACAATCCAAAAAAGGAAAGGATTAATAGAGGAGAAGAAAGTAAAATAGTTTCCTTGATCAATTAGTACATCCCTAACATTTTCGATCAGGAGCCGCAACCACTCTAGCATTAACATTAAATTAACAAACAAATTAAAATCTAAAATTTTCAAAAACTATTTTTATTTTTATATCATATCACAAACTACCAAAAAAAAAAAAACACCCTTTAACAAATTTTGTCAAACGAGCCTAATGAGTAGATTGTTGGACTGCGAACACATGCACTAAAGCAAGCAAGTCAAAAAGTAGTTTGATAATATTGGTGCGACGAACATGTCCGGTTGAATATAATCAGTTAATCACCACCCTTTTGCTCCATTGCTAGAAAAAAAGCAGATCCTATATATGGAGAATTTCCGTTGCCAAATTGACTCCAACGTCGATTTCAAAACTAGTCTGTCAACGGAGTGATTATGTCGGATACAAACTGATAGTGTTCAACTTTGATCCGTCCCGTTTTTACATAGAGCATTTACATTGAGTTGAACTACTCAAAATAGTAAAAAAAAAAAAATTGTATATTTTGGATAGCTCAGTTGAAAAAATTAACAAAAAAAGAGAGCCTTAACTGGCTAGTCACTTTGGCTAAGAAATAACTAATTGTTACCGTGCTCAGTAACGAGCTGAATTAACAATGCATAAAAAAACTAAGAAAAAAAAAAATTAATCTAATGTTCTCTCTTCATATGTGTGATTGTGGGAGAAAGAATAAGTAAATAATATTTAAATTGCATAGTCAAAGTGAGTAGTTAAAATTTTGAGCCCGACATAAGTGTTTTGAAAAAGTGGGTAACAAAAATAAGAAAAAAAGAAGAAGTGATTTTTAATTTAGTTAAATTTTAACTCAATATTTACGTAGCCGGATGTATGCTATCAAACAATTGATATGATGTACTAGTGAAAATCAATCTTTAATATATATATATATTTTATTTTTTATTTTTTTATATTTTTTTTTTACAAAGGTAAACCAATAGTTGATTTTCGTTGCCACGTTCGTTGTATGGCCATTGTACAAAATTCTACTAAATAACAATTTTTTTTTTTTTTTAAGATTGAAATTTGAATCACCACATAGATTTATTTTTTAAAAAAATTTGAAGGGCAACTTGTATTTTGAGCTAAAAGGTCCATGTAGGTTTTTCAAGGGGCTGGGGTAAATTTTTGTCATTTCAAAATTTTGGGGCCTTCTCAGTAACTCATGTTTCTTTTTCTTCTAGCCACGGAGGATCCCCGCAGCCCCCTGTCTGGCTGTCTCCACCACTGTGCCGAAGCGATCGAGTTCTACATAGTTACATAGGAACATGACACAAAACCGTTTAAGAGTTTTCCAAATGCTATAAAAGGAAGAGTCTGGAAGTGAACTTTGTTACAAGAAACACTCGAGTTTTCTTTTTAACCCATTCATATCTTTCATCATTCTTCTTCTACGTACCATTTTTCTGTAATGAAGAGTAAGAAGCCAT
>NC_081541.1:33558394-33565753 GCF_901000735.1 Corylus avellana | reverse complement strand
AAGATAAGCCATGTTGTTGGGACCAACACAGCTACCCACACTTTCCATTTTTTGCCTGATTGATCATGACAAGAATCAATCTTAATTAGTCCAACCATAACAGAGAATTAAGTATAATTAGTTCAAAACGAAAGATGACAAAAAAAAAAAAAAAAGTGTAGATTTCATCTCACCTTTGGTACTTTCATCAGCAGCAAGTTTGAGATAGATATCTTGCCCAGTCTGGTCACTATCTGAGAGCTGTTGTAAATTCAAAAGAGCTCCTTTCCATATCATACAGTACCCACTCCTATTATAAGCATAAGTTGTGCATGAGCAATTATTCATGCAAGCCACATCACAATTCATAGCACTCACAGTCGAATATTCTTTTGAATTAGCAGGCAATCTCACGTTTGGTACTTTGAGGAACCAATCTTTTGTGGCATTATTAGCATATGTATTATTCTCGCATTGCAAAGCGGATTTCCTCACACACCCACCTGACCAATCACTTATTCTGGTGTAGTTCATCGAAAATGGTTGGAAACCTTTTAGACACTCACAAGGGTTTGAGGAATTCTCATGGTACAACACGCCAAATGCACAACACAAAGCATAGATATCAGATTGGTCCCTCGGTGCAGACCAAAATGAATTCCATACCCAAGGGCCAGACAGCCACGTCAATAACTGCATTTCTCCTGTACACTTCATCACTAATTTAGAATGGAAAGATGGATTATGAAGAGAATGAGTCAAATATATTCCATTTTCATATGACACAAAACTGAAGTTGTAGATAGAATTCATTGTCATCTCAGGAATATTGCTAAAATAATTTCCATTCCAAAGTCCAGAATGCCAATAGATTTGGGATCTGTTCCAGTCTAGGACAAATTGATTGCTTCCATCTGGGTCTAACTGCAACGAGAAGACACCCGGTGCCGGATCTTGTGAATTTTTCCATGAGATGAACAGCTGTTGTTTTCGAGTAACCTTATCGATCCAAAGCTTTGCTCCTGGCAGCCATGTATCGGTTATATGGTCGAAACTCTCCCAAAATATACGAGACAGGTTGGACCTATCTCTCAAAACAAAATTCCCATCTTCACCAAGTACTGCTTCAGTTATATTTGACCCAGGAAATGTCAAATTTGTCCACCAAAATGGGATCTTGGAGGAACCTTGAAACAGGAGCAGATTGCCATCTTCTGAGAGGTTAAGTGTTGAGGAAGATGGGTCAGACAAAGGGTTTTCTTTATTTGCTACCCAAACAATATTGTCCTTCTGGCCAAACCTTCTAAACCATGTACCTAGGTAGAATTTTAATGAAGTTCCTGGTTGGAAGAAACCGAGCTCAAAAGTGCCGTCTTTAGATACTATGGTCTCTCTCTTTGAAAGTGAAAGAGAGTGACCTGGAGAAAGGGTATCACCAGCTATGGAGAAGCATGGTGTGTAATAAGACAGGATTAGAAGCAGAACAAATAAGAGCCATGGCTGGTGATTAGTCCTCATGCTACCTGTTAGAACAGTTTTCAGAATGATGACGTAAGATAGATCCTGTGAATGGTCTGGTATCTGAGGAATCGCCCTGGCTATAAGATAACAAGAAAAGGGATCAAAGCTGCTGGTGTTGTCCGGCGGGGGATAGCTCCGATGCCTAAATTAGTCACACTGTTTAAGAAAAATGTAACTTTCAAGATGGAAGGTGTTAGATAAAGAGGATAGATTGTATTCAGTTTAAGGAGTGAAAAAGAAGTTACCAAAATCTGAGATGAGGCCTCCCTTTTATAGGCATCAGGTTGTACCTGTTTACCCGACACTGTGGACTTACTGAGGATCCACGTGTCAAATAATATATTGAAGAATGATGCATGAAATATCATGTAGGTATATCTATTGTCCCGAGAGTAACCCTCGGTAATCCACTTAAGACTCGGCTAACCGAGCTTTTGAACCGAGTGTTGTGTATACCGAGCTTAGACAGGTATAAACTTACCGAGCATAAGTTTGGTGAACAGTAAAAATGACCGAGCTTTAGTGATGGGCCGGCAAATCATCTTGCCGGGCCCAACACAGCTGATCCATGATGCAACAGTTGTTTATACAGAGCATAAGTTTGGTGAATAGTAAAAATGACCGAGCTTTAGTGATGGGCCGGCAAATCATCTTGCCGGGCACAACACAGCTGATCCATGATCCAACAATTACCCCCCAATTTCCTAGTCTGATAGACTACGAAAATTTCATGTTTTCGAGAATGGGTCAGCTTTTATAAGTTTGGCATTAGTTTTTGGAGAAATAAGGCGAGTTGGCTCCAGATTTTAAACTTTTAAAATTTTTTGAATTTCAAAAGTGAAAATGCGTAGAGCAAATAACGATTTACCTTCTTCTTTTTTGAGAGCCACGCGTTGTACTTCCTGCGGTTGAAATTTGTGGCTGACATGTGTCGCCACCTGCATGAAGAGTAAAAATCAAAAGGGCGCCTTTTCAAAGAACTCTAGCTCTTTAGGCTTTAAATGTGCTGCTTCGGTTTCCCCTTCCGGAAGTCCTTTTAAACCGTTCCCACCTTAGCTTACCCCCCATCGTTTTCCAATAGAAGCCATTGTTTGTGTTCTTTTCGAGTTTTTGCTGATTTTTCAAAACTTGCACTCCTTCTTCCAGACTTTTCTGCTCAATATTACTTCTTAATAGTATTTTTTAGAACTTCGATTGAGTCTGTCCCCTCAGCCGAAACTTTCGTTCATCCAAACTGCCCCGTGCTTTATTATTTAGACTTTCTTCTTCCCCTAATTGAACCTTCGATTAGTCACCTTCGTTTGAGTGTTACCCATCTTCTAATTCAGCAAGTTCTTCCTTCCATTCCTCGTCAATTAATTTCCGAATTCCAATACCTAATGAGTTGTAGAGTTGGTGTTGATTCTAGTGCATTGGGTCCTTTACACCCAGTTACAAGGGAATCGAATCTGTCAGAGATTGATGAACCTGAGATTCGTCGAATCTGCCACATCCCTAACTCGGTTCAATTACGCTTCGATAATGCGGGAGCCGGAGCTGTGGTTAATGTCGATAAAAATGAGGTTTGTGTTTACATGGAGATGTTCTAGATTGGTTTGAGGCTGCCTTTCTCTAGGTTAGTTCAGGAACTATTAAGTTACCTTCGGATAGCTCCTCATCAACTCTTACCGAATGGCTGGAGAACTTTCTTTGCCTGTATGATGGTTTGGCCAAAAATCCTCGGGGTAGAGCATCTCCTTACCGTGGTGGAGTTTTTGAAGGTTTACCGACTAACAAAGTGTCCCAGAACCGAGTTTCTATTCACCTTCCAAACCCGAAAGAAATTAAAGCTTCTCACCTTCAGGAGCACTTATACCAGTAACAAAGGGTGGAAGGACGAATTTTTCTTTGTTCAAGGTGATTGGGAGTTTTCACCTTCAGAAGTGATAAGAGACCCGAGTGTCCCTCGGGAAACAATTGCCCCTTCAAACCGAGGTATAAACCGAACATTGTATTGCTTATTCCTTATTTCTTCCTTTTGCAGTAAAGCTAATCTTAACATATATTTCCACGTCAGCAAGAACCGACTTTAACCAGGGAAGAGATGAAGCGATTTAAAGATGTTTTGGATTATGCAGCACTTCATCCACTAGAAATGGATTACGACACTGTCATGACTGAGGAAAATAAGCGGTTATACTTGCGGACTCCCGCACCTGCGAGGTTAGTGGAAGTTGCTCCACCGAGAATACCATCTGCCGAGGTGCCAAGAAGATCGATTGCCGAGCCTGCCGAGCATCCGAGAAGAAGAACTGTCGGTACCGAAGGCCTTCTAAAGGAAAAGGTAAGAGGAAAGACGAGGATGCTTTCCCAAAGAAACCCTTGGTAAGACTTCTGATTGCTGCTAGAGTCTCTCTGGTGATTGCTGATGAGCCTGAAGACCCTAACATTCCTTCTCTGGAGATGAAAAAGAAGAAGAAAACTGAGGGTTGCTCACAGGCGGTACAGCCAGTCGTCGATTTGGATTCAAAGGGGGTTGAGGTAAATTCGGGTTCTTAAGTTGGAGGAGTTGCACCTGATGTTCTCCCTGAAGAAGAAACAGGGAGGGTTGCAAGTGATTTAGGAGCCCCTGAAAAGGGACCTGCCCTTGAGGTAAAAGCACCTGCTCCTCATATTAGAGCATACTCGGCGGTCCTTGCTGGTGTCAGGGAGTTTCTGAGTAAGAAGGGTACATCGGTTCGGGATGCTCTTCTCTCAAACCGACCTTCCCGATCGTCTTCCCACACACCAGTTAGAACCGAACTTCATTCCCCCGCGGTATTCGAAGTTGAACCACTTTTAGCCGTTCCTCTTTCCTCAACTCCTACTGAAGTTGTGCCTGTGAGTGCTTCTAAATCTGAGGAAGAGGAACCGATAGATGTTGGTCGTATCCTAAGGGATCTCGCTTCCACTATGCCAATAGTACAGCTGCTTGCGATGATCCTCCTAGGGCAAACCGAAGCGAGGAGTTCATATACGCATCCCGAGGCTGTTAGTGCCGAGACTGTAGCTCCCGTAGACTCGGCTGCTGAGAAACTTGTGATTGCTGCCCTCAATTACTGAGCCTGTCGGCGACGCGCCAGTGATTACAGAACCTATAACTACCGAGCATACAATTGTTAAAGAGGTGGTTGATGTTCGTTGATAAGTGCTAAAATATTCATATTTTCAACCCTTAACTTGCATGTTTTAATCCTTTGGTTTTAGTTAATTAGGCCATTTTAATTCTTTTTTGTGTTTTTTCATACTTTTGCAGGCTTTTGGAAGAAAGTGAAGTAAATCAAGATGATTTGGGCTCAAAGAGAGAAGATGGGAAAAATTGGAGCTCCTTGACACTACGATCAATCACAGGGTACCTGCGATCGAGCGTAGTACCAGAGAGGACACAGCACGAAGCAAGCTAGGAGCGATCGAGCGCTTAACAAAAGGGATTGATCGCAGACTTGCGATCGAGCGCACACGGGTTGCGATCAATCGCACCCACGCGCATGATGTGGTGAGTAATGCTTTTTAAAAGAAAATTTTTTTTAGTCATGTTGTATTAAGCGGGTCGTCACATACCCCCTAGCTGGTTAATAGAGAATATGGGTAGGAAAATCCTCACCTGACGGTGGAATTTCCCAAAGCACAGACCAATATTTATCACATAGGTACCCCCGGCTGGTCAATGGAGAAGATGGGTAAGAAAATCCCTCACCTGATAGTAGATTCTTCGACTGTGGAATTTCCCAAAACACAGATCAATTATCAAATTGAGATCCCCTCTGTTAGTTCTTGTGTTGACTTAATTCAGTTCCAAAATGTAAAGGCTACTGTTTACAGGCTCAAACACTGATATAGAATGCTCAGAATCAAATCTCCACCGTTCATAATGTAGATTCATGTGTCATAAACGTCCTCCCTGCAAAATTTCAGCTCAATCGGACCACAAACGCCCATCGATTGGAGCTGTTGATCAAGGCTGGATAGCATTTCCATAATGTTGTTTCACCCATTGCATGCCCTGTCTGGATAGGCCTTCCCCGGGTCTGGACCGAATTTCCAGAAACTTTATTTTTGCTCTGCAAGGCCTTGTTCGGACAGCCCATTAACCTGTCCGGATACCTCGTACCTATTATGCCTAAAAACATGTTTTTAGTGGGCCCAGGTCTAGGGTTTGATGTACTGATATATATACATCATTATAGAAGAGAGGCACAAATTTTTACCCCAGAGAGTTCGTCGGAGGCTGTGCTAAGAGAGATCATATGTGGTGAGCATTAAATTGAATCTCTTAGAGTTTTAGTTATTCATTTGATAAATCTATAGTTGAGAAGTCTATCAGAAAGGTCCGGTAAAGGAGAATCACTTTGAAGAAGATTGTGAGCAAGAAGATGAGTTGTAGGCTTGTCGATTTTACAGAGCCAAGGTCTTGCAAAGGGTTGTAAGTGTTCCTAGTGTTTGTAATCTCTGGATAATCTTTTGATAGTGATTTCCTGGGTTTGGCTGCCCCGAAGAGGTTTTACTTTTAGATCGGTTTCTAAAAGGCTTCTTCTTCGTCACCAAAATCCTTGTGTGTGATTGTTTATATTTTGGTGATTGTTTGCTTTGATAAATATCTGTTAATTCCGCATAAACTGTGATATTTATCTGTTTAGAGTTTTTCACCCTCCAATTGGGAAGAAATTGAAAATTCTCCAACTGTTAATCGTGGCCCTTCATGTTAAATCCAATGGTCTATAAAATGTCAGTTGCTTTTGTATAACCAAGGCATTAAATGCTAGCTTTTGTTTTACCGAGGTTTAAACAAATAAAGTTAACACGTTTAGGAGGGTATAAGCGTCATTTCTTGGTCTGAAGTGAGGGCAAAAGTGGAAGAAAAAAATTTAAAATGGCAAATGACTTGCACATGACCGTTGACCGTCAATTTTAACCCCTTTGACTAACGGAAGATAGCTTTCTGTCATAAGATGGTAGTATGATGAGGTTAGGTGTCATAGTTGGTAGTTCAAGGGGAGAAAGTGCCAAAGCGCTGTAGTTCATGGGGGCAAAAAGTAATTAACCAAAAAAATAATAACTAGCATGTAGCACACCAATATGCATAAATAGTAGATAAAAACTATGGTTCTACTTCTACTTCTACAATAGTTCTTTTTTTTTGTTTTTAATATAAATAATCTAATCTCAGTAGAAAGGATATAAGGCTGCAATCCTAGCACAAGAAGAACATAAAAAAAGAAAAAAAAAAGAACATTTTTTTTTCTTTTACATTCAAAATAGCTATCGAGCTTCCATTATTGAAACAGTTACACTGTTTATTGAGCAATTTTCTACATTGGCAACCGTTGTATTTCGGTCTATGCAAAAAGCTGGAGGCTTTGGTATAGGTAGAGGTGTATATTCATTGCTAATATAAGAGACGACATCAACCATGGTAGGTCGATCAATGGAGCTTTCTTGTACACAAAGAAGCCCAATGTTAATGAATCTTGATAGAATAGAAGTAGAGGAAGGATTTCCTATTGTTGGATCCGTCAACTCCAAACTTCGACCATTTCTCCACAACTCCCAAACCTGTTTTCGTTAGTAAATATTAGTTTAAATAAGAAGCATTTCAATTTGTAAGACTAAGGTAAAACATAACGAAATTGAAAGGGTATAAGAAGCTACTCACATAACTAAGAAGATTGAGTGAATCACTGTTAGAGAAGTCAGTATTCTTTTTGCTGCTCACAATCTCTAGTAGCAATACTCCAAAGCTAAACACATCAGACTTTACTGAGTATAGACCCTTGATAGCATATTCGGGAGACATGTACCCACTGGATTCCAAAATTTAGTACATCACTCTTTTAGTAGCTT
>NC_081541.1:33557139-33558294 GCF_901000735.1 Corylus avellana | reverse complement strand
GTAAGTTTATTTAGTCATTTCTGCAAATAAGTACTAATAATTTAGCAATTCATTCCCATTTTAGTGAAATGATCAAATAACTGCAAAGCTCCTTCCCCAAGACATGGTGAAGTTTGTGGGGCTCCATCACCAACTAATGACAGTAATTAGAACAAGGACTTTCCTAAGAACAAGGACTTGTGACAATTTTCTTGTCTTAGGCGGTTTCCGTCGGAAAATATTTTCCCTGAAAATATTTTCAGTCGAAAACATTTTATGGCGTTTGTGCGCATGGAAAATAATTTTTCTTTGTTTCCTATTTTTTTATATATATTTTTTCCAATAACGTCCCTATCGGGACCTGCCCGAGACCCGCTGGGACTTGCCCATAACTTGACCGGGACCCACCCGAAACTTGACCGAGACCTGCCCAAGACTTATCCGGGACCTCGTCAAGACCTGCCCATGACTTGACCGGGACTCGCCTTGGACTCCGCCGGGACCTGCCCGAGACCCCACCGGGACCCACCCAGGATTTGACCGGGACCCGCCAAGCACTTGCCCGGGATGCCACCGGCACCTGCACGGGCAGGTCCCGGGCTGGTCCCAGTCAAGTCCTGGGCGGGTTCATGTCAAGTCCCGAGCAAGTCCCGTGCGAGTCTCGGGCCCGGCAGGGTCCCGGTCCGATCTCGGTCAAGTCCCGCACAAGTCCCGGGTAGGTCCCGGTCAGGTCCTGGGCGGGTCCCGAGCAACTCCTAGGTGGGTCCCAGTCCAGTCTTGGTCAAGTCCCGGGCGGATTCTGGGCAGGTGTAGGCGGGTCCGAGGAAGGTCCTAGCAGGCTCCTGAGTAGGTCCTAGGCTAGTCCTGGTGAAGTCCCGAGCGAGTCCCGGGCAAGTCCCGACGAGGTTCTGGGACGGTCTTGGTAAGGTCGATTTCAGATTGAGATGATCAAAGCCGAAAAAGGCTCTGTTTACTTCGACGTAAAATGGTTTCCAGAAAATGATTTTGCACTTTACATTGTTTATTTCGACATAAAATAGTGGTCAACGAAAAATATTTTCATTTTGACCGAAAATTTTTCTTTAATTTTCGGAAATTGATTTACGGTTTTCAAAACCGTAAACCATTTTCCGACTTAGACGATCTCATTCTCAAATCGACGGACCTTGCCAAGAC
>NC_081541.1:33552121-33557113 GCF_901000735.1 Corylus avellana | reverse complement strand
GACATAACCTGGACCCCCCGAAGACTTGCCCAAGACCCGCCCAAGACTTGACCGGCACCCGCCGAGGACTTGACAGGGACCCGCCCGAGACTTGACCGGACTTGCCCGGCACCTACCCAAGATTTGACCGGGACCCCGCCAGGACCCGCCCAGGACTTGACCGGGACTTGACTGAGACCTAGGCATGTCCCGATGTAAAATATTTTCAAGGAAGTCATTTCCCTCAAAATGTTTTCTGTCGAAGACAAAAAAACATTTTACGGCGTTTACTGCGCACGGAAAATAATTATATATATATATATATTTCAATAAAGTCCCGGGCGAGTCCCATGCAAGCCCCGGTGGGGTCCTGGGCAAGTCTTGGGCGGGTCCCGGGAAGGTTTGGTCAAGTCCCAGTCAAGTCCTGGGCGGGTGCAGGTCCAAGTCAAGTCCCGGTTAAGTCCTGGGCGGTTGCAGGTCCCGGAGGGATCCCGAGCAGGTCCCGGGCAGGTCCCGAAGGGGTCCCGAGCAAGTCCCGAGCGGGTCCCGGGTAGGTCCCGGCGGTGTCCCGAGCAAGTCCCGGGCGGATCCCAGTGAGGTCCCGGTCAAGTCCTAGTCAAGTCCTGGGTGGGTCCCGAGTAGATCCCTGGCGTATCCAGAACAAGTCTCGGGTGAGTCCCGTGCAGGTCCCGGTCAAGCCCCGTGCGAGTCCTGGCAAGGTCTCGCACAAGTCCCAAGCGGGTCCCAAGCAAGTCTCGGCAATGACCTTATTGGAAAAACTATATATATATTATTTTCCGTGCACGCGGTAAACGCCGTAAAATGTTTTCAACATAAATATTTTCAAGGAAAATGACTTCCCTAAAAATATTTTCCAACGGAAACCATTTTACATCGGAGTAAACGGAGCCTAAAAGAAAAATATTTTTCGTTGACCACTATCTTACATCGAAGTAATTATCGTAAAATGCGGAAATCATTTTCTAAAACCATTTTACGTTGAAGTAAACGGAGCCTAAGATTAAGGTAGACTTCCTTGTAATTTTTTTAATGTGAGTTCCATATACGTACAGTTAGAACATTTACACTTACCGATGCATTTGAGCTTTCCCTTGCATGGAAAGCAAATTGAGAGGGATAAGATAAGCCCTGTTGCAGGGATCAGCACAGCTACCCACACTTTCCATTTTTTGCCTAATTATGATCACAATAATCACTATTAGCTCAACCATAATATATAGAGAATAAAGTATTAGTTCAAAACAAAAGATCGATAACATAAATTTGTTTATATTTTTCACCTTTGGTATTTTGATACTCAGCTGCAGCAAGTCTGAGATAGATATCTTGTCCTGTCTCGCCACCATGTGAGATTTGACGTAAGTTCAAAAGATCTCCTTCCCATATCATACACCCACTCCTATTATAAGCATAAGCTGTGCAAGAACAATTTTCCATGCAAGCCAATTCACATCTACTAGCATTCATGGCCAAATATGCTTTCGAATAAACAGGCCATCGCATGTTTGATACTTTTAGGAACCAATCTTTTTTGACATTAGCATACGTATTATTCTCACACTGCAAAGGAGATTTCCTCACACAACCGCCTGACCAATCATTTAGTCTGGTGTCTTCCATCAAAAATGGTTTGAAACCTTTTAGACACTCACAAGGATTTGAGAAATTGTCAGGGTATTGTACCACGCCAAACGCACCACACAAAGCGTAGACATCAGATAGGTTCGTCGGTGCAGACCAAAATACACTCCAAATGGAAACGCTATACAGCCACACCAGTGACCTTAGCTGTCCTGTTTGGTCAATTCGATTTCTAGCTAGGGTAGAAGGATTATGAAGAGAGTAAGTAAAATATCTCTCACTTTCATTTGTACTTGACACAAAAGTGTTGTTGAAGATAGGGCTCCTTTCAGAAAATGAGCTGAGAGATGCTCCATCCCAAACTTCCGAACTCCAATAGATTTGGGATCTGTTCCACTCTAAGAAAAACTGATTGCTTCCATTTGGGTTTAACCCCAAGGAGAACACACCAGGTGCTGGATCTTCTGAATTTTTCCATGAAATGAGCTGCTGTGGTTTTCCAGTAACCTTATTGATCACCCGAAACTTCGCACCTGGCAGCAACGTATCGGTTGGATGGTCGAAACTCTCCCAAAATATAGAAGACGTGTTCGATCTACCTCTCAAAACAAAATTTCCATCATCACCAAGGACTGCTTCAGTTATATTTGACCGGCGAAATGTCAAATTTGTTGACCAAACTGGGATCTCGGAGGAACCTTCAAAAAGGAGTAGATTGCCATTTTCTGAGAGCTCAAGTCTTGAGAAAGATAGGTGAGACAAAGGGTTTTCTCTATTTGCTACCCAAACAATTTCCTCATGAAACCTTTTATACCATATGCCTAGGTAGATTTTTGATGAAGTGCCTGGTTTGAAGAAACCCAGCTCAAATTTGCTACCTTGAGATAATATGGTGTCACTCTCTGTAAGAGAGTGACCTGGTGAAAGGGTATCACCAGCTACGGAGAAGCATGCTCTGTAATAAGACATGATTAGAAGCAGAGCAAATAAGAGCCATGGCTTCCTCGTCATGCTACTCATATATCCCTCTGTATAACTTGCTGTAACGCAGTTAATAATTACAGAAAAATGCTAGCTAGAAGAAAACTTGGTCCCTTTTTTTTCTAAGCAGTACAAACAAGAAGGAAGAAAAGAATACAAATGAGAGCTACAGAAAGCATATTCATAAGAATTGTGAGCCACATCCCATTTTGGAGCTAGATGACCTCTCTGATTGGTTTGCGTTTGGACTTTTGAGGCTTCCCAAGGAACGCAGACAAAAAAGGCTTGGGACTTTTTTTGTGACAAAGATCACCTCCAAAAATGCTGGCCATTCCTTACAGATAACAATTGGAAAACGCTGAGCTCTTTTTGTTGTAATTGTGTATTTCCAACACTTTTGTGTCAATATCAACTTGAGTCAAACTTTTATTTCTGCGTGATCGTAATTTCTGGCAGAATAGTCGTAGCCTCCCAGTGGCCTTGATTTTCCATAGATCGAAAGAATTTTGAGAAGGAAAGTTTTAAATATATTTGAAAAATCTAATAGTCTCGATCTACATACATCTAGAAGGAGGTTGAATAGGTATTTACCAACAATAAACAGAATTAAAAATCTCAAGCATGCAACAACACCAAATACATATAATAAAAAATGTTGTAAATCAAGAGACACATATATTTGGTTATGAAGAGAATTCTTTAAAAGTAAAATCATTTTGAGGCAGCCAAACCCAAAAAATCATAAGTATGAGAGGTCTTAAAAAGTAAAATCACTCAAGGAGTTAGCCAACTCTAAATGCATCCACTATAGAAGACTAATGTTACAAATTGTTTCACTTGAAGACCAAATCTTATAGCCCTAATACAAATCTTATTTATTTATATTATTTAATATTTTTGACAATAATTATGTTTCAGTTATTTCTTTTAATTTTTTTTTTAATAAGTATTTCTTTTGGGTCGGTCACCACTCACTACTCACTAGTGTATATATTAAGGGAAATTTTAAAATTGGGGGAACATAGCTCTTAGCCCCATGGTTCCGACCGTGGGCTAATCATCACCAGACCATCTTGCATCTTTTCTATTGGGGCGGCCCAATTCAGTGCTGCATCTTCGAATGGACCGATCTAGAGGAGATTGTAAGCCCTTGATGAGTCTCATCTCCATTGCTGGGATCGGTTGAGGAAGCTCAACCGAGCTTGCTGTTCTGGTTACGTTTCTCAATTCGAAGTTTCGATAAGTTGTTCAATTAATTCTTTGTTTGGTTGCTGGGGAAAATGTAGGAAAACAAACGAATTGATGTTTAATTATATCTTGAATTTCCATTGCTTGGGTTTTCAGTGCAACCATATAATTGGCTTAGTTCATATAAGATTTATATGGGTTAATTTTGGATGCGGGTTAGTCTCCTTAAAGGAGCTTGAAGAAGAAATCATAGAATAACAGACGCTTTTGGAGCTTGGAAAAAATGGTGAACCTCTAGAAAAGTATCTATCTATATCTACAATTGATTGCTCAGAAACTTTTGGACGCTTTTTGCCTCTATGGTGCAAAGTACTTTGGAGAATTGCAAAAACTCTCTGAGTTCTGTTTGGTTAATAGGAAATTAAGTACCGAAAATTGCAATGTAAGTAGAAAATTTTCTGACAAAAACGAGGTCGCGGTGCGATAGGTAGGATTAGCTAGTTTGTGTTCTTCATCTGACGATTTTCCCCATCCTGCATTCAAAATAGAATAGTTAGAGATAGTTAGAATAGTTGGATTTTAATTGGGTGTTCACTTAGAGATTTGATTAATATATAGGTGTGAAAAAAAAATTTATCGTCAATAATAGTAAAAATTTACAGATACAAAATGGCTGTGATTATACTTTATGATATGAGTCACATTATTGCAGTTGTGTGTTTAGGGATAATGTTAGGTTCACAAGTACTATAGTTTGATGTGTAGTTCGAATTAGTAATAATCTGGGTATAAAATTTACAGCAAATTAGTTTACTAAGGGAGAGGAGGAAATTGGTTACCAATAATCTTTTAAAAACATTTGGATAAAATAATAATGAAAAATAACTTGTGCGTATTATACGCTAGTGTTAATGATGCAGGACAAAAGGAAAACAACAAAAAATAAAGAAGAACAAAATAAAAGATGGATACATTTCTTGTTGATTAGAGTGACGCCTCAAAAAGAGAAATCTTATACCATGTTAAATTACCAATTATATAAAAGCTTAAGCTGATAGAAAAAAAGTAAATTTAATTACTTAATCATTATAATAAACTCAGAAACTAAATGTTATATAGTGAAGAAAGAAGGATTCAAGTTATTCAAACAAGTTATTTCAATTGCTTGAGTTTTTAGAGTGACATTGGCATTTGACAATGAGATGGTAGTTTAAGGGTGGTTTATGTGCTTTTTTTCCAAAA
>NC_081541.1:33548685-33552006 GCF_901000735.1 Corylus avellana | reverse complement strand
TTTTAATACTTCTATTTTTTTTTTTTTTTTTTGGGTTAAAAAAACACAGTTATCCTAAAAATTAGGGGTATCAAAAAATACTAGAGAACTAGGTACCCCGGTTCCCTTTTTTGGCATCCGATTATAACCGGGTAACCGGTACCATTATATATATATATATACTTTCTGTTGAAAGTGATAATAATTTTATTTTGGATAAATGGAATATTCCTAAGCTTTCTAACAAAGATGTTTATACTACTTCTTGGTCTAAATCTGTCTTTAGATATGAATATTCTGTTAAAACTGTTGAACAAACTTTTACCATAACGGGTAATAATCAAACTTTTACCCTGTTTAACAAGAAATTTGTTAATGATGCTCTTGCTAGAAATTACAAATTCTTGCATGTTGGTTCTATTCAAGTTGCTGTCAAGCCTTTGACTCGACTTGGCATTAATGCCTCTGTTTTGCTTTGTTTGCGTGATGCTAGATTTGTTAATTTCAAAACCAGCATTCTTGGCATGATTCAATCTTCTCTGTTTAGTGGTCCTGTCCACTTTGATGTTTTCCCCAATATTTCTCTTGCTTTAAATGATATTCGTATTTTGAAAGCTTTGATGCTTAATATTTTGACATCTAGTTATAATATGGAAGAAGGTAGCAGACCCCTTGTTATCATCTACCGTATTTATTATAAATTGATGAAGACAAATCTAGATCCACAAGCTGTGATCAAGAATCCAGGTGAATCTACTTTGTTGATTCAAAGTTCTACTCAGAATGCTAATATCAAAACCCCAAAGATGATTCGATGGTCGGAGATTGAACTCCCCAACGAGTGGTTTTTGGAGAATGTTGCAAAACCTTCTCGAGTAGTTAACGATGCCTCTGATCTTGATTACATCCAACAATATATGGATGGATCTGTCAAAATCAATTTTTCTGATTTAGGACTTTCTAACAGAATCGAAAGACCTCTGTTCGAAAGACCTTTGTTGATTAACGAACGAAGGAATTCTTTTGCTGGTTCTACAACCTCAGAAGGATTTCGACGTCGTGATAAAGATGTGGATGAGTCCCTTAACGCTCCTCCTCCTCTTTATCCACCTGTTAATCCTGATTTGAAACTTAAAGGAATTTCTACCGATTCCCAAGTTTCTTCTGCTTTTTACTCTACCAAAAATCATCCTCAGATGGATGACGAAGGTGGATCTCTTTCTCTTTCAGCTTCTGATTTTAATACTCCTCGTCCCACTACTCCTCATCAGTGTAATGTTATCACTGCTACTGCTCCCATCAAAGATTTCTTTTCTGTTATTGATTGGCCCGCTTTGAACAAAGATTTTAAATCTTCTGAAAATCGTGCTTTGCGGCATGCTTACTCTGTCAAATATTCTGAAAATGAACAAAATCTCATCAAGGTCAAATGGACTGAGATGATGATTAAGTCCCAAAAACATATTTTGCTTTTTGATTATCTTCAAAAACATTTCCCTGTCGATAATGTTTTGAATGTTGTCAAAAGAAATTTTGTTAAAGAAGATAAAACTATTGTCAAGTCTTGTCATCCTCCTCTTGAAAACACTCTTCTTGATGTCAACAAAATTGTTGTTAAATGTTCTCCTTTCAAAACCCATGATGAGAATCCTGTTAATAACGATAGGAAGATTATCGAACAAAATAATTTTGTTTCCCATTCTCTCCATATTTTAGGACAACAATTGGACCGTATCGAAGAGAAAATTCCTCCTCTCTCTTCTGATCCAAAAGTTTCCTCCACTCTTGCTAAAATTGAAAAACCTCTAATTCACCTCCCTGATTTGAAAAAATCTTCTGGTTTGAAAACGACTTCTCAAATGAACCTTGAGAAAGTCAACAAATTGCTTTCTGAGTTAACTAATGCTCGTGCCAGTTCTTCTGGACAAAATTTTGGTATCAAAAAGGTTTCTTCTTCTGATTCTGAAAATTCTTCTCAAGAATCCACTGATTCTGACATCAGAATTCTTGAACAAAACTTTGGTAAGATTGAAATGGAGCCAAAATTTAAAACAAAAGCAGTAAAACCGTCCAAGAAGGCGGTAATGACAATAATATAATGAAATTAAAGAACTGAAATTGAGAAGTAGATATGAAAACTATAATCCTTATAGATTAAAACTCTTACAGAAGTAAGTGACAGAGCTTACTGAAGTAAGGGATAGAGTAAGAGGAGATACAAGCAAAGTTAGTTGAAAGCAGGGGAATGGTCAGAGAGCTTGAGAGAGAATATCTCTGGTTAAAAGCTTCTGCCTTACAATGGGAGATGGGAGCCCGTTATATAGGCCAATGACCAAGCATAAAACAAATTACAATCATGAGACAAATAGTAAAAGGGGAATCCGCGTTACTATGGAGTTCGTTAGTAAAAAGTGAACAGTAAAAGGCACGTTCGGCGCCAATCTAGAACAGTGAAAGCATCAATTTGAAATAGTAGCTGTTGGCACTGTAGTGTCGGCAGACAAATTATGAACAGTGATGTGAACAGTGCGTCTGAACAGTAATCCTGTACAGTGTCGTCCGTGACAATGAACGGTAAAAGTGAACAGTGATTTTGCACAATAACTTCAAAAAGTAATGAACAGTAATCCGGAGAAAATTCTTGAACCAGTGGAAATTCTTCGGATCAGCGAAACATCTTGTAACCAGCCGTTATGAGCAGGTTCTACAGATCTGATCAAATACTAGCCGTCATGGAGCTAGACTTGTAACTTCTGAAAACACTTGGTCGTAAAGGAGCTAGTCTGGGAAAACCTTAGAAAACTAGCCGTTAAGGGCAGTTCTGAAATTGATAGTTATTCTTCGTTATCAGCAGCAAAGTCAATGGAATCAAGATAGGACTGAGTCCATTGTTTCTTCTTAGAAGAATATTTAGGAACTGGTGGTGGAGGAGATGCTATGGTTGGCATAGCAGTAGCTACTCTTTTGGTCATCAATTCAACTTTCTTGACAATGGGTTCAATTTTGGGGGACATTTCCCAAGTTTTACACTAGAACCAATGTCTTTCAATCTTTTCATCATTCCTGACATATTTCCATTTTAGGAACAAAGGAATTCTGAATTTTTTGGCAAAATAAAGCATGGGAGGAAAGATAGGATTAAAATTTTCACAGAAACCTTTACAGGTGACGTGAGAAGAAAACAGATGGAAAGCATAAACAAGTTGAGGAGGAAGAACATCAATGGTTAAGCCAAAATGGTCCCACCATTGTTTAAACCAAGTGGGGAGAAGACCGTTAAGGCCTTCATCAAAAGTAATGAACCAAAAGTGTTTGGAAGTAGGGTTCTGATAAAGCATAAAA
>NC_081541.1:33543068-33548585 GCF_901000735.1 Corylus avellana | reverse complement strand
TTCAAAGTACATTCATCGGGAAAATGTAACGTACCTTGTAGACAGGTCCAAAACCTTCTTCTCCAAGTTTATTCACAGCTGAGAAATTATTTGTTGTAACTAATACACTCTCATAACTGAATAGTGGTAACTCAGCATCCTTCTTCTCTCGTTTCTTCGTATTATTTTCGGTGTTCATTCCATCATTGATTGCATGGAGTTCAATATCAAAATCAAATAATAGTAGATTATTACTTGAAGGGCTCTCTCCTATTTGATCTAGAATGATAAAAATTTGTCACTATACATGGAAATGTAGTGTTTGGTAAGAGAAAATCAATTGAGCAATGCCAGTATCTAAAGGTAAGTAAGTTTATTTAGTCATTTCCACAAATAAGTACTAATAATTTAGTAATCCATTACCATTTTAGCGAAATGACCAAATAACTGCGAAGCTCCTTCCGGAAGACAATATGGTGAAGCTTGTGGGGATCCATCAACTAATGGAAGTAATTAGAACAAGGACTTTCCTAAGATCAAGGACTTGTGACAGTTTTCTTATCTTAATCTGATTAAGGTAGACTTCCTTGTAATTTTTTTGAAGTGATCTCTATGTACAGTTAGAACATTTACATGCACTTACCTTTGCGTTTGATCCTTCCCTTGGATGAAAAGCAAATTGAGAGGCATAAGATAAGCCATGTTGCAAGGAGCAGCACAGCTATCCATACTTTCCATTTTTTGCCTGATTATAATGTAAAGAATCACTATTAGCTCAACCATAATAGAGAATTAAGTATTAGTTCAGAATGAAAGATAACATATATAATTAAGTATTTGCTCAACCATACTTCTCATTTCACTCATCCTACCTTTGGTACTTGGATCTGGATACTCATTAGCAGCAAGTCTGAGGTAGATATCTTGTCCAATCTCGCCACCATATGGAAGTTGCTGTAAGTTCGAAAGTGCTCCTTCCCATATCATACACCCACTCCTATTATAAGCATAAGCCGTGCAAGAGAGTGACCTGGTGAAAGGGTATCACCAGCTATGGAGAAGCATGCTCTATAATAAGACAAGATCAAAAGCAGAACAAATAAGAGTCGTGGCTTCTTACTCTTCATGCCACCCTTCAATTCCCTCTCTAACTTGCAGTGCCATAGTTGGTAATTACTTGAAGAAAGCTTGGACTTTTTCTTGTGACGGAGTTCACTTCCAATTTCCAAAAGATTGTTGACTATTCCTTACAAAAAAGAAAAAAAAGCACTTCACCAAACAAAATTATTATTATGATTTTTATTTTTTTTTATGCTGAAGTGATGTTCAAACTAACGCTAAATTTATATAGTGAAGAAAGAAGGAAACAAGTTATTCAAACACGTTATTTCCATTGCTTGAATTTTCAGTGCAACCATATGACTGGCTTAATTAGTTCATATAAGATTTATATGGGTTAATTTTTTATGCGAGTTAACAAACTTACTAGAAGGCCTGCTTCTTAATGGAGCTTGAAGAAGAAATCATAGAATGGAAGACTTTTGGAGCTTGGTAAAAAATGGTGGGGCTCTAGAAATTAAAGAGACGTAGACTTTATTATATATCTATCTATATCTACAATTGATTGAAACCCTTTCCTCATAAAGTTTAATTTGGAAGCTTTTTGCCTCTATTTATTATGGTGCAAAGTACTTTTGAGTATTGAAAAGAATTTTCTGAGTTTTGTTTGGATAATAGGAAGTTAAGCACCGAAAAATTATAATGGAAGTACAAAATTTACTCACAAAAACAAGGTCATGGTGAGATGGGTGGCCGAACCATCTCTTAACCTACTTTATGGTGGTTAGCCACTCCCACAATAGGCTCGATGTGGTCATACCATCTCTAAATAATTTTATATTGGATTGACTATTTCAAAATACATGATGGGGTCAGTCAACCAGACCACCTTCAAAACTTTTATGTAAGTAGTCGAATCACCCTCAAACAGGGGCGGCCCAATGCATTTAGGTGCTTTAGGCAAAACTTTAAAATTGGGCATTATTTTTTTAATATTTAAATGTTAATTAAATAATATTTATTTTAATATTGCAAGAGATCTTTACCTAATAAGCGCCAATTCCACACTCAGTATTTTTTGTTTGAAACTAAAATTACCATTTTGCCCTTACTCCTTGTTCTTTATAGTTAAATTAAGAAGACTTATTTTTGTCTTTCAGCATTTTCATAGATTGCAAATAACCATTTTAACCTTTTTGAAATGTGAAAGTTGAATATTTTAATCTTTTGTGAGGGGCTGGATTTCTGCAAAAAGAGTGCTACATATCCCAATTTTCTTCTAAAAAATGAGTTCTCAAATGATGTGTCACCATCTCATGAGATTTATTATTTTGGGAAGTGTGTCACCAACTTATGGGGTGGTGACACATCATTTGAGAACTCATTTTTGCGAAGAAAATTTGGGATGTGTAGCATTTCTTTTCTCCAAAATAACCACAATAGACAAGTCTGTGGGATTCATAGGTTTTTTTTTTCGTTCTTATTTTATAGAGGGCCTCGATATTATAAACAAATAATATTATATATTTTTTTAAAGCATGTTGACTGTTGAGAGCCTCGTGGCCGTTGTGCATAAGGCCTACATAATATAAAAAAATAATATTGTTTTTTTAAAGCATGTTGAAGGCCTCAAGAAAACATGTTGGGGCCTTGATATTATAAACAAATAATAATATTTTTCTTAAAGTATGTTGAAGGCATTTATGCAAATTTTTTTTGGCCATATTAAAAAATTTTTTGGGCCTTAAAATTTTTTTTTTTGGTCTTAGAAATCTGGGGCCCTAGGCGTTGGCCTAACTCGCCTAGCGGTTGGGCCGGCCTTGCCCTCAAAATAGCATATAAAGTGGCAAAAACATTCCAAAACAATTTTAGTAGTGGTTGGTGATGCGACGTGACTTAGTGGGCTGCAGCGAAGAACATTAATAAGCAGCGGATATATATTTCTAGATTTTGAGACTATCAAGTAATCAAATAAATCTTCTTAAAACAATAGATACTATCTAAGGTTTAAGGAAAAATACAAAAAACACTCAACTCTGAGTGTTATTATTCATCAAAACAGATTCATAAACAACAACTCCATTTCTCTGGAGGCTATAAGCATATATTTATAGCCCAAAACCATAAACCTAATAAAATATGACATAAAGACCCCCAAGCCCTAAACCTAATAAAATAACGAAATAAAGATTCCCAAAACCTTAACCCTAATAAAATAACAACATAAAGTCGGTTTAGAAAATAAAACAAACTGACGACTACACAATCTGCATCATTCTCTCCTTTTTGGAGAGAATTCATCATCGAATTCGGCCGGTTCTTTCTACGGTCCTTCGGATGCCCTATCAACTCGTTCCACTTGCCCTTCCTCAAGATCAAAACAATACAACACCTCATAATAAGTGTGATGCTCCTCATCATCGGAATACCTTGACGGTTGTCATGACGGCCCCACACACCACTTGGCAAAACTTCAAATTTGTCGTATGTTGTGTCAATTTATATTAATTCACAAGTGCACGAATCAATTGTAGTTAATGGATTGCAAGTGCGAGGTCGATCCCACAGAGAATTGTATTTTTGAAAGAACAATTTAAATCTAATGTAATTTAATCCTCACCTAGTTCCAAAAAGGTTTTGAATTTTGATTTTTGAAATTGAAACAACTAAATATAAAATAAATAAACTAAGTAAATCAATAGATAAAGGTACTAAGGATGCGGAATTCACACTTACTGAATCATAACAACATACTTTATGTTCATCAATATTAATTCAAAGTTCTTACAATTTAAATCTTATGTATGCTTTGTTATGCTTCAAAGAATTAATCAAAATCATCCCATGTATCCATTCACTGCACAAATCCAAAGAGAAATCAAAATTATTGAAACACCAGATGTATCGGAAGAACAAATCACAAGGGATATCCATTTTTTAGGCATATAAAACTAAGCAATCAATCATGTGAAATTATCCTAAATCATCAAGTGTATCCTTGAATCACAAAAAGATATCCAAGATTCATTCAACATAATTGGAAACAAGTAAAACAATTGAAATATAAAACCAATAAAATTGGAATAATAAAACTTACAATAAAGCGATGTTCTTCATCGGTGAGGCTTCATTCCCAACATTAGTTGAGAATTTAGCTCCACATGACTATGAAGCTAAAACCTAAACCTGAACCTAAAGAAAAACTAAACTAAAAGAAAAGCTGTGAATTACAATTTGCCTCCAAAATTGTATCCCAAAATTAGTCTCTGCAATTGTATATGCATAGCAGTCTATTTACAGGCTTAAGAGAGTCCTAGAAGCCCTAGTAATCCTAGGAAAATCATAGGTCTGTCTCTTAGTCCCAAATAAGACTGAAAACCCAATTTGGCTTGGAAAATGAGTCTTTGTTGCCAGCTATCAAACGAGTGCGCTCGAGCATATGGCCAGTGCACTTGATCGCACTTGGGCATGTGAATCTTCTCTTGCGGCACATTGCGTGCGCACTAGTGGTATGCTTGTGGTCGTGGGTGCGCTCGAGCGCAGACCACTTGGGATCGAGCGCACAGGTGGTAAGGCTTACAATAAAGCGATATTGTTCTTCATCGGTGAGGCTTCATTCCCAACCTTAGTTGAGAATTTAACTCCACATGACTATGAAGCTAAAACCTAAAACTAAACCTAAAGAAAAATTAAACTAAAAGAAAAAGCTGTGGATTACATTCCGTCTCCAAAATTGTATCCTAAAACTAGTCTTTGCAATTGTATATGCATAGCAGTCTATTTATATGCTTAGGAGAGTCCTAGAAGCCCTAGTAATCATAGGAAAATCGTAAGTCTGTCTCTCAGTCCCAAAATAAGATTGAAAACCCAATTTGGCTTGGAAAATGAGTCTTTGCTGCCAGCTATCATATGAGTGCGCTTGAGCGCATGGCCAGTGCACTCGATCGCACTCGGGCGTGTGAATCTTCTCTTGCGGCGTATTGCGTGCGCGCTAGTGGTATGCTTGTGGTCATGGGTGCGCTCGAGCGCAGACCACCTGGGATCGAGCGCACTACGCTCGAGCGCCAGAAGGTGCGCTTGATCCTACTTTCAGAATGCTCTTTTTTTTGACTTTTCTTCAAGACTTAGCAATTTTTCCTTTAAAACTGTAGTTTTTCTTTAACGACCTATAAATCACTAAACAAACAAAACAAAAACAAAACATTAGATAGCGACACAGCTAAAGGATTAATTAATGTAAATTAAGGGCCCAAATATACTATATTTGGCACTCATCACCATACTTCTCTCGCTCATTTTCCCTTCCACGTGCTATGAAAATACTCAAGAATGGGTTAACCATTGTTTCTCTTGTGAACATATAATTTTTCTCATCCGCATAAAACTTACCATAATCTTCATTAGGAGAATTTAAAATATCTTCAACACCAAGGAAATCAACATAATCAACCTCTTCACCATTAAAATTAGGCACTTCAC
>NC_081541.1:33528472-33542968 GCF_901000735.1 Corylus avellana | reverse complement strand
TAAAATATAACATAAATATCTCCAAAACCTTAAACCTAATAAAATAACAAAATAAAGACTCCCAAAACCCTAACCCTAATAAAATAACAACATAAAGTCAGTTTAGAAAATAAAACAAACTGACGGCTATGCAATCTACATCAATTGGCCATCCTTGAAATTGTGGATAAGGAGATGGATCTACCTCCGAGTTTTTGAGGGATTAGATATCACTCCCAAACAGTTGATAGTGGTGACTAACCACCCTCAAATAACTTAAAAGGTTATAAGGAATGGTCATTTCACTCTTGATCCTTGATAGGATCGATGAAAAGGTGTTGCGATAGTGGATCTAGATAGGCTCTAAGAAAGCAAGACATCTTTTAGAACGAAAACTTTTGTTTTTTATAGGGAATTTTTTAGATTTGGTTAGCCAAGCTTATCTCATGAGGTTGCTCCTTAATAGGGTTTACAGGAAGGAAAAAAAATATATTAAAATGTTGGGACGTCCCTAAACAGTAGAATACATCTTAAAATGAGTAAAATAGCTTCCATTTTCATCAGACACAAGACTGAAGTTGTAGATATAATTGATCAATCTCATCTCAGGAATAATATTGCTAAAAGATGTTCCATCCCAAACTCCAGAACTCCAATAGATTTGAGATCTGTTCCACTTCATGCAAATTTGATTGCTTCCACTTGAGTCTAATTAACCCCAACGAGAACACGTCCGGTGCTGGATCTTGTGAATTTTTCCATGAAATGAGCCTGCCATTTTTTTTCAGTAAACTTATCGATCCAAAGCCTGGCAGCCATATATGTATCGGTTGGATGGTGGAAATTAACTCTCCTAAAATATACAAGACGCATTCCACCTTTCTCTTAAAACAAAATTCTCATCTTCTCCAAGTACTGCTTCAGTTAAATTTGACCCATGAAATGTCAAATTTGTCGACCAAAATGGGATCTTGGAGGAACCTTGAACCTTGTATCCGACATAATCACTCCGTTGACAGACTAGTTTTGAAATCGACGTTGGAGTCAATTTGGCAACGGAAATTCTCCATAGGATCTGCTTTTTCTGGCAATGCAAAAGGGTGGTGATATTAACTAATTATACTCAACCGGACATGTTCGTTGCACCAATAATATCAAACTACTTTTTGAATTGCTTTCGTGCATGTGTTCGCAGTCCAACAATCTACTCATTAGGCTTGTTTGACAAAATTTACTAAAGGGTGTTTTTTTTTTTTAGTTTGTGATATGATATAAAAATAAAAATAGTTTTTGAAAATTTTAGATTTTAACTTGTTTGTTAATTTAATGTTGTAAATTCGATCTTGAGTGGTTGCGGCTCCTGAAATTGTTAGGGATGTACTAATTGATGAAGGAAACTATTTTACTTTTTTCTCCTCTAATTCTTTCCTTTTTGGATTGTGTTGATATTAATTAGTTTCTTGATATACGGGTTTATCGATATCAAGTTCCGAGATGGAGCGAGATTACCGGGAATGGGTAGAGGATTTTCCATATATGGAAAGAATTTAAGAGGGAAAGCTTAAAATATATGGAATTGCGCCAAGTCAAGGAAGTGCCCACGGCGTGAATCAAGGAGATGGGGGTATCCCAAGAGTATATGAAGGTGAAAGATGAGATGGAGAATTTTCTCGAGGAGAGGATTGTCTTGGGGAGAAATGATAGAGACACAATTGTATCTTTAAGTTGTGTCTCTATCTTGGGCGTGAATCACATCAACCGGAGAAAGAACAAAAAGGAGAAAAAGGGGAAGGTTATTCTAGAACAAGTGAAAAAGGGTAGAGTTGTCAACGGTCCAATCCTGATCAAATTTTTTGAAATTGCAGATTCCTTGAAAATTTTACAGATGAATATTGCTATGATTATTCTTTATGATCTGAGTCACATCATTGCAGCTATATGTATCATATAATTTGAAGATATTGTTCAAAATCTTCAAGAACATGTAGTAGTTTTAGTTACAATTTTAGGTTCACAAAGTATGGTTTGTACATGAGTAAACAAGAAAAGAAATAAGCCAAAGATTTTGGATTTCACGCGTTTTTGGTAGCCAATTTGTTTACTGAGGGAGGGGAAGGAAATCGATTGATAATCTTTTAAAGAGGCCTGTAGTAGTTCATAATGAAAAATAAGATGTGCATACTATAGGCTTGTGTTTACTAGCTAATGTAGTAGTATATGGAAGAAAAATTATACTTAGAGCCCGAAAAAGCTTACAAATTCGATGTTGATAGTACGTATTATTGGCAACAAAACTAAAATATGAGTAAACTAAGACAACATTGAGTGACAACTACGTAGCATATCAACATGTATACAAATTAGGTTGAAAAGATTGCTTCTCCAACATTTCTTTTCTTTGATGTAGGAATCAATCATCAGGCTTCCATTGCTAAAATAGTTACACTATTTTTTTAGCAATTTCCTGCACTGTCAACTATTGAATTCGTGTCCATATTTCGGCCTGTGAAAAACGCTAGTTGCTTAGGTGTAGGTAGAGGTGCATGCACATTGCTAATCATTGAGATTACATGAGACATGGCAAGTCGACCAATCCAGCTTTCTTGGACACAAAGAAGGCCAATATTAATGAACCTCAACAAAACAGAAGTGGAAGAAGGATATCTTATTGTTGGCTCCATCAAGCCCAAACTTCAATCATCTCTCCACAATTCCCAAGCCTAGTTTCATTTCAAATAAGACTAAATTTAATTAAAAACTAATAGCATTTTAATTTAAAACATTATTGTAAAACATGAGGAATTTGGGAGAGTATAGAAGCTGCATACATATCTAAGAAGATTGGCTGACTCGTTGTTATAGAAGCTAGTGTTCTTCCTGCCACTTACAATTTCTAACACCAATACTCCAAAGTTTAACACATCAGACTTTATTGAGTACAAACTATCCATAACATATTCGGGAGACATATAGCCATTACATTTCAAAATTTAGTAAACGAACCTATCAGTAGCTTGCTAAATGAATTTAGCTGGGAATTGAAAATATGAAGTGTAAAACAAGTTGCATACTTACAAAGGTTTGTGTTTGCCTGTGTTTCATTTCCTCCAACTATTCGAACCATGCCAAAATCTGATATTTTTGGATTCATGTCACTATCCAAGAGAATGTTACTCGGTTTTCGATCTCTATGTATGATTCATAACCTTGAATATTGATGAAGATAAAGAAGCCATTGAGTAATCCCTTCGATAATGCATATGTGTGTCTCCCAGGCTAGCGTCATTTTCTTAGTTGGATCTATTTGAATAGTACAACCAAGGCAATTAGTGCTTAAGAACCTAGAAACATATGAGAAAAAAATATATACACATCTACACACATAAACGTCGTTCACTCACCAAAAAGGTAGAAGTCCAAACTTTTATTGGGCATGTACTCATATATTAATATATTTTCATCTTGCTCGATACAACAACCTAATAATTTGACAAGATTTCTATGCTGGAGTTTTGCAATTAGTTTATCTCATTTTTTAACTCCTCAATACCCTGTCACTACAAAAAAAGGTCATTTTTTGACGTGGCAAACAGTACCATTTTTTTGCCACTTCAGTAAATGTTGACATGCCAAAACTGGCACGTCAACAATTTTTTTTTTTTTTTTTGACGTGTTGAATGTGCCATGTCAATATTTATTGATGTGTTACATTCAACATGTCAGGATTTCCTGACGTGTCAATATTTGACACGTCAGGAAATTTAAATTCAATTTAATTTTTTTTTATATATTAGGTTTCTGACGTGCTAAAAATGGCACGTCAGAAATTTCTAACGTGCTATTTTTAGCACGTTAGAAATCTGTAAAAAATTTATTTATATTATATATATTTCAATTTTTTTTTTTACAGCTTCCTGACGTGCTAAAACTAGCACATCAGAAATTAAAAAAAAAAAATAGAAATTAAAATGAAGAAGATAGCTAGAAGCGTGCACATGCAGAGAGAAGAAAAAAAAATTGCAGGGTGTACACACTATGGTGTGTACGTGTTGGAAGTTGGGGGAGGAAAAAAAAAAAATTAGAAGAATAGAAGCATACGTGCAGAGAGAGAAAAAAAAGGAGAGAAGAAGAATGAATTAATTAAGAAAGGGAGAGAAGAAGAATGAAGGCCAAAAAAAATAAAATAAAATAAAATAAAATAAAGATAAAAAAAATCCTGACGTACCATATTCGCATCAAAAGAGACTGACGCAAGCACATGGCACGTTAGGAATTCCTGATGTGCCATAAATGGCACGTTAGAATTTCTTTTAAATATATAATTTTTTTTTTTGTTTCGTTTTTTTTTAATATCATTTTTATTTTATATTATATATATATTTCATCTAACTTTTGTTTTTTATCAGGAAGGATTTTAAATGAAAATGAGACTCAAAATCTTTCCAAATCTTTATTAAATAACTCTATTGTTGCTCTTGGCCTTCTGATCCAGATTTTTTTGATTTATTATTCTCAATTCACTTAGTATAGAAATTAAAAAAATTAAAATATGTTTTCTGCTCTATGTCTCTTTTTTCTTGCATGAAAAAGCACTATTTATTTGCAGATAAAACAAATAAAGATGAAATGAAATTGTCGTTGCATCTACTAAGTTTTCTTCTTCATGTATGCACGTTATATATATATATATGCACGTTAATAAATTTTTATTTAGTATTAGATCAGTGTGGGTTAACCACATCTTACTTATTGAGTAAGTTAATATCTTCATTCATCTTATTTACTCTTGTTAATAATTTTCACCATCACCTTATTATTTAGTTTGAATTTGCCAAAAAATAAAAAAGAAAATCAAAAAAATTAGTTAATAGAAATTCTGACGTGTCATATATGGCACGTCAGAAATTCCTGACGTGCCACAGATGGCACGTCAGAATTTATTTTATTTTATTTTATTTATTATTATTATATCATGTTTATACATATATTCCTCGACATACCCATGTGGCACGCCGTGAATGTGCCTTGGGAAGGCTGTGCTCATATATATATATTGCCCATGCCTTCTATTTTTATTTTTATTTTTAATATCGTATATATATATATATATATATATATATATATAATTATATAAGCTTCGACGTATCAAAATTAGCACAAGCCAAGGAAAAAAAAATGACATTCAACTTAATTTTCCCTCTTCTTTCCCTCTTTTATTATTTATTCTTTCCCCATATCTACTTTTCTTATTTAATTCCAAATCTTCTTTCCCTCTCTCAATCTCCCTCTTCTCTTTGAATCTTCCTCTTCTCTCTCAATCTCTCTGCACAACAGCAGAGGTAGAAGAAAAACAGATCAAGAAGAAGAAAAACAAAAGGAGAAGAGAAGATCGAAGAGAAGCAGAAGGAAAAAAAAGAAAGAAAGGAGAAGAGTAGATCGAAGAAGAGAAGTAGAAGAAAAAAAAAAAAAAAAAGGAGAAGAGAAGAAGATCGAAGAAGAGAGATTTTTTATTTGAAGAAGCTCTGATTTTGTTTGTTTTGATTTGATTTGAAAGATTTTGTATTTTTGATTTGAAGAGAAGAAGATTGAAGAAGGATAAGGTTTATTTTTTGATTTGGGTTTTTGATTTTTTGAAGATTTTTTGGGTTTGGATTTTTGAAAATGGAGGAAAGAAGAGAGAGAGAGAGAGTGAAAATGGAGGAAGCTGGAAGAGATCAGGGAGAGAGCTTGGGGGAGAAGAAAGGTACTATTCCAGAATTAAAAAATATATTTTTAATTGAGAAAAAAAATCCAGAAAAAATAATTTCTTTTTTTTAAAAAAAAAAAAAAATTTATGGATTTTTTTTCAATTAAAAACATTTACTGACGTGTCAAAATTTGACGCGTCAAAATTTGACGCGTCAGAAAGTGACACGTCAGAAAATTTTTCTGACGTGCCCATTTTGACACGTCAAAAATTTCTAACGTGTTAAATTTAACACGTCAGAAATTTTTCGGTTCTGGCACACATAATTTCAACACGTGAAACACGTCAGAAAAGCCCCATCAGAACGTTTTCTGACGTGTCAGACTACCTGACACGTCAGAAAACGTTCGTCAGAAAAAATTTAATTTTTTGTAGTGCTGTCCAGATCTCTTTGAAAGCATCTTCACTGCAATTTCTTGCCCTTTGAGTAATTTTGCCTATGAAGAAGAACCGAAAGCTCTTTAAACATTTATGAATGTTGGTTTTCTTAATAGTGTTCAAAGCACATTCCTCAGGAAAAGGAAAATGTAACGTACATTGTAAACAAGTCCAAAGCCTCCTTCTCCAAGCTTATTCGTAGCTGAGAAATTATTGGTTGTAGCTGATACACTCTCATAACTGAATAATGGTAACTCAGCATCCTTCTTCTCTCATTTCTTCATATTACTGTATGTGTCCATTCCATCATTGATTGCATGGAGTTCAGTATCCAAATCAAATAATAGTAGATTATTACTTGAAGGGCTCTCTCCTGTTTGATATACAATGATAAGAATTTTTCACTATAAATAGAAATGTAGTGTTTGGCCAGAGAAAAATTGAGGTCACATCATTAGGTTCACCAAAGTTCAACCACTATGAGAAATGCCAGTATCTAAAGGTAAGCTTATCTAGTCATTTCCAAAAATAAGTACTAATAATTTAGTAATTCATTCCCATTTTAGTAAAATGACCAAATAACTGCGCGCGAACTCCTTCCCGAAGACATGGTGAAGTTTGTACGAGGATCCCAACAAACTTAACCAATTACTAATGATACTATTTGATTTCCACTGTTAGGCCATTGGAAAAGTTTGTTAAGTGACTTCCCTAAGAACAAGGACTTTTGACAATTTTCTTGTCTTAGATTAAGGTAGACTTCCTTGTAATTTTTTTTAAGTGATTTTTATATACGGTTATCACTTACCTTTGCGTTTGAGCCTTCCATTCCATGAAAAGCAAATTGAGAGGCATAATATAAGCCCTGTTGCAGGGACCAGCACAGCTACCCATACTTTCCATTTTTTGCTTGATTCTGATGAGAAAAATCGATCACTATTAGCTAAACCATAAAAAAGAAATGAAGTATTAGTTCAAAAGGAAAGACAACATAAATTTGTGTATATTTTTCACCTTGGGTACTTGGATACTCAGCAGCAGCAAGTCTAAGGTAGATATCTTATTCAATCTCGCCACCATATGGAAGTTGCTGTAAGCTCAAAAGAGCTCCTTCCCATATCATACACTCACTCCTACTATAAGCATAAGCTGTGCAAGAACAATTTTCCATGCAAGCCGATTCACAACTGCTAGGAATCACGGCCAAATATGCTTTTGAATAATCAGGCAATCGCATGATTGATATTTTCATGAACCAATCTTTTTTGCCATTAGCATACGTATTATTCTCACATTGCGAAGGAGATTTCCTCACACAGCCGCCTGACCAATCATTTAGTCTGGTGTCTTCCATCGAAAATGGTTTGAAACCTTTTAGACACCCACAAGGGTATGAGGAGTTGTCAGGGTATTGTACCACGCCAAATGCACCACACAAAGCGTAGACATCAGATAGATTCCTCGGTGCATACCAAAATGTACTCCAAATGGAAAGGCCAGACTCCCACACACGTGCCTTGATCTGTCCTGTTTGGTCAATTCGATAATTAGCAAGGTTAGACGGATTATAAAGAGAGCTAGCAAAATATCTCTCACTTTCATTTGTAGTTGACACAAAACTCAAATTGAAGATACTGCTCCTTCCCATATTTTCACTTTCATTCAAAACTTCCGAACTCCAATAAATTTGGGATCTGTTCCACTCTAAGAAAAGCTGAATGCTTCCATTTGGGTTTAACCCCGCCGAGAAGAGACCAGGTGCTGGATCTTGTGAATTTTTCCATGAAATGAGTTGCTGTGGTTTTCCAGTAACCTTATTGACCCGAACCTTCGCACTTGGCAGCAATGTATCGGTTAGATGGTTGAAAGTCTCCCAAAATATAGAAGAGGTGTTCGATCTACCTCTCAAAACAAAATTTCCATCATCACCAAGTACTGCTTCAGTTATATTTGACCGGGGAAATGTCAAATTTGTTGACCAAACAGGAATCTCGGAGGAACCTTCAAAAAGGAATAGATTGCCATTTTCTGAGAGGTAAAGTCTTGAGGAAGATGGGTGAGACAAAGGGTTTTCTCTGTTTGCTACCCAAACAATTTCCTCATGAAACCCTTTATACCATATGCCCAGGTAGATTTTTGATGAAGTGCCTGGTTTGAAGAAACCCAGCTCAAAAGTGCCACCTTTAGATACTATGGACTCTCTCTTCGAATGAGAAAGAGAGTGACCTGGTGAAAGGGTATCAGCAGCTATGGAGAAGCATGCTCTGTAATAAGACAGGATTGAAAGCAGAGCAAATAAGAACCATGGCTTCTTTCTCTTCATGATGGCACCCCTCCCTCTCTAAATGATTCCTAATATATCAATGATTCCTCCTCATGTGAGTTTAAGATATATAAATTAAAGTCCATTCAGATACATGCATGTGTGATATACCAATAATAGAAGAAAAAAAAAAACTGCTAATTTTAACCAAACAAAAGCTAAGTAGGTTGACGATTTTTTTGATAATTGAATGACTAACAATAGATTAATAAAAGGTGAGGTCCAATTGCAATTAATTATTATTTTTTAAAATAAATAAAAGGTGAGGTCCAATTACAATACTTCTACTTTTAACCGTTAGTGTGTCACAAGAAGAAAGAGGTTGATATATAATATATACCTCTTCGTTGGTTTAGAGGCCAAACTGCTGAAAACTCTAGATTAATATATTGTTAATCATTTGAATGAATCATATATCAAGATACTAGCTAGGTACTTTTAGATTTATTTACATTTTTCTACTATTATTGGCACCTTCCCCAAAAAGAAGAATGATAAAAAAAAAAGATACGGAAATAGAATTACAAACACTTAATTATGCCACTCTCTCTGTCTCTCTCTCTCTCTCTCTCTCTCTATATATATATATATACTCTAAGTTTTTGTTTGGCATGAATATATATATAGCTCCAGACTTTTTCTCATGACTCATCCAAACACTTTTTTTTTTGGACTCACATGAGGAGGAATTAATCAGTAGTGTTTGGGTTAGAGTTGATTGGCTAAAACACTTCATTATATCCAAGGGATAAACTTGCAAATTGCAATATGCTTTGATATATTCAATACTGCTCAAAGGTAATACCCGTAGCATATTTGTGTAATTAGCATCTTATGCTATTAATAAAACACATAGATAGCACCTAATTACCCTTCTTATACACCTTAAACATGGTTAATACTTCCAAATCTATTCACTTGTTACCCATCCTTTTAGTCTTCATGATCCTCTCCTCCAACATGCATGAGTAAGAAGTCATAAACATTCATAATTATCATATATTCATAGTACTGCAAAATCATTCAACATGCTCTAATTAACATCAAATTCTCATCATATTCTTGTGGAGGAACATGTTTTAATATGAAGTTTATGCACTTAATTAAAGGCTTCTAATATTGTACGATGATCTTATATATTAATTCGCATGATGCAGAGATGACGACTGCACTAGATTTAATTTGTATACATAGAAACAAAACATGGTCGGGGAGATGTTCAATACTTTCGAGTAGTGGCTATGATCAGCAGTGTAGGGATTGGGAGTTCGCAATTGGCGGATCATGTTAGGGATTAATTCATCGTTCATGCTATTGCTACTACGAGAAGTCAGACCCCCAGAATTGCTGAATACAAACAACCCAGTACTGTAGACACGTCACTAAATCCCAGTTTTTTTGTCGGTACCGATTGATAGTCTCCAAATTGATGGCCACCTATCCGACGAACACCTGGTAAGGGGGCCATAGAAGGAAGGATATCTCCCCCATTTATGGTTTTGCCTATTTGAACTCGACTAAATAAGGGAATGAGCGGTTGAGGGGACCATGAAGGTGACGATCCCTATTATGAGGTATGTTTATTTTTCCCTTCTCAGTTCTCAAATCCTTTTTCATAGGGTTCTCTCTCAAACACCTTACTAATTTAGGCATCATAGTGCTTTCCACCACCGATACTACTGATGAGTCAATCTTGTCTGTTTTCAGTCTTAGCAAGTCTCTTGGACTGAACTATCAAGATGCTGTCAAGTGTACAAAATACGTACGGTAATGAATGTTTATAACTACTTACTTATTTTTGCGGAGAGGATGAAGATTGAAAAGATGGGTAACAAGTAAATAGATTTGGAAGTCTTAATAACCATGCTTAATTAGCTGGAAAAGAATTAAGAAAGGTAGTTGATTAGCTCGGTGCTTAATTTATAGCATGAGTTGCTTAGACAAATATATTATAGCATGTTTAACCCAAACAATGATTAATTCCTCCACATGTGAGTTTAAGATATATAAAGTGCATTCAAATACATGCATGCATGTTTGATCTACCAATCAAAAACAAACTGCTAATTTTAACCAAACAAAAGCTAAGTACCTTGGTTATTTTTTTTGATAATTGAATGACTAACAATATAATATATTAATCTATCTAGAGTTTGCAGTGGTTTGGCCTCTAAACCAACGAAGAAGAGGTACCCAGCTAGCTCTTTGCTCTTGTGACACACTAACAGTAACAGATATCTACCTATGCAAAGGCCAATTAAAAGAAAAAAAAGGAAAAAGCACGGTCCAATACCAATACTTCTTCTTTTAATGCAAAGGCCAGTTAAAAGAAAAAAAAAAGAAAAAAAAGAAAAAAAGAAAAAAAGAAAAAGCACGGTCCAATACCAATACTTCTTCTTTTAATTTGTTCGGGAATGAATTGATTACTAATTTATGTACAAAAATTGAGAAGAAAAACGTAACCATTAGTGTGTCACAAGAAGAAAGAGGTTGATATATATGTACCTATTCGTTGGTTTAGAGGCCAAAGTACTGCTGCATGCAAACTATAGATTAATCTATTGTACGTCAATCATTTATCAAATGAATCATCAAGTTACATCTAGATTTATTTACAATTTTCTACTATATATTATTGGCACCTTCCCAAAAAAGATATGGAAATAGAATTACAAACACTTAATTATGCGGTCGAATACAAGAGTAGTACTATATATATATATATATATATATATATATAGTGATTGGCTAAAACTCTAGTACTTCATTATATCCAAGGGATAAATTTGCAATATGCTTTGAATCTTATGCTATAAATAAAACACATAGATAGCACCTAATTACCCATCTTATACACCTTAAACATGGTTAAGGCTTCCAAATCTTTTCACTTGTTACCTATCCTTTTAGTCTTCATGATCCTCTCCCCCAACATGAGTAAGTAGTTGTAAACATAAGAAAATTACACTTTACCCCCCCAAAGTTTGGGGCCATTTTCAATTCAACCTCCAATGTTTCAATTTTTGCAATCCATCCCTCCAAACTTGCCAAAGCTTTGCAATTCAACCATTCCGTCAGTCAAAGCCACTTTGACTGACAGAACAGTGATCACGTGTGTCGCACGTCATCACTGCTGACCTTTTGGTACCCAAAATATCACCATCCCTTCTAAACGCGCGCACGCTTGTCAATGAAGAGAAAAAGCTTCATCATCGTCAATGGGTTCCAATGGCCACTATGAAGTAGCCCCCCAATTGAAAAACGTCGTACTATGTACCAGAATTTATCAAAACCTACTCCAAGACACCAGAATCTCTCAAAACCCACCTTTTTTTAAAAAAAAAATTACAATTTTTTTTATATATATTTGTAAATAAATAAGGGGAAGAAGGTTGAAACTGTATCATGAGGTTGAAACTCCAAGACACCATTCTTGCTTTCTTCTGTATTTTCAACCGTTTGCATCTGGGTATTCTCCCAATCTGCAAATCAAGCTCTTTTCACATAGATCTCAGATCTTGTGAAGAAACCCCTTTTGTTTATAGAATTTGAGCACAAAGGCCAACAAATTCGTGGGATTTTCACTGTTTGAAGCCAAGAATTACGAAAACAAGATGAAGCACATGCGTGTTAAAGTAATGGTTAAATGATTAAATTTACCTCTTCCTATCAGCTTAAGCTTTTGGGACAATTGGTGATTTAATATGATATCAGAGCCCTCATTGACATACATCTGATTCATGGCTTCTTCCACCTCTTCCTCTTCCACTTCCGCTTCTTCCACCACCTCCGATGGTCTCTCTGCAAACCCTACAACTTTACATTCTCTTCATCACTACATTCAAGTCAAGCTCTCTCGGGATAATTATCCTCTATGGCACACCCAAATTGTCCCATACCTTGGGGAAATGAGTTGTATGAATTTGTTACCGGGGAAGCTATATGCCCTCCCAAATTCATTAAATCTCTTGCCACTGAATCTACTCCATCAGTCTTGGTCAAAAATCCAGAGTACTTAACCTGGTATCATCAAGACAAAATAGTCCTCAGTGCAATCATATCTACTCTCTTAGTAGACGTTTTGCCTCATGTTGTGGGTATCAAAACCTCACGTGCTGTGTGCTTACTCTTGGAAATGATGTTTGCTTCAGAAGCCAAAGCCCATGTCATGCAAACTAAGCTTCTTTTGACCACAATGAAAAAAGGTAGCCTCTCCGTGGTTGAATATTTCATGCAAGCCCAACGTTGGTCCAATCTGTTAGCAGTTGTTGAAGATCCTGTTAAGGATACAGATCTGGTATGTTATATAATTGGAGGTCTCTCGGCTGAATTTGATCCTTTGGTTGCCTCTTTCACAACATGTTTGGAGCCTATCTCATTAGAAGATATGTATGCTCATTTGCTCATATTTGAGCAACGGCTTGAACGGAACAATTCTGTTTCCAATTTGACCAACTCCTCAATTCATGTTGCTCAACACCAAATTCCCATGCATGGACGTGGTGGCCGTGCATCAAATGGTCCCTCCAATGGTTCGTTTCATGGATGTGGCCGTGGCAAGGGATGTGGTGGCCGTGCTCCCTCATCTCATCAATTTGGCTCTTCAAATCGACCCATGTGTCAATTGTGCAATAGGGTTGGTCATACTACTACCAGGTTCTACCACAGATTTGATCATGCCTACCAAGTGCCTTCTCCACCTGCAGCCTTTCTCACAGTCAATCAATCCTCCCTAGATATGAACTGGTACCTTCACACGGCTTCTACCCATCACTTGACCAATGACCTCACCAACCTAAATATCACAGCAGATGAATACGCAGGCAATGAACATATTCGTGTCGAAAATGGTTAAGGTTTGAATATCTTACACACAGGTTTAACTTTTTTACCTTCTACACACAAACACTTTTCTCTCAAATCCTTGTTGCACGTTCCTGCCATTCAGAAAAATTTAATTTTCGTCAATAAATTCACTCATGATAATAATGTTGTTATTGAGTTTCATCCAATTTATTTTCGTGTGAAGGATTTACACACCCACCGTTTACTCTTACGCAGCCCGAGTAGAGATGGTCTTTACATTTGGCCATCTCCTTCCACTTTGTCTCTGTCTCCTTCAGTGTGTCTTGGTGAGCGTGTCTCTGGATTCCTGGCATTGTCGACTCGGCCATCCTGCTCTCCAAATTGTCCTCAATGTTCTGTCCAAACATTGTCTTCTAGTCTCATCAAATAAGCCTTTACAAGTATGTCCTGCTTGTCAGCAAGGAAAAATGCATCGTTTACATTTTGGGTCATCACCCTCTGTTTCAATTGCTCCTTTAAGCTTATTATTTCTTGATGTATGGGGCCTTACTCCAATTCTTTCAATGAGTAATAAACGCTACTATTTATGCATTGTCGATAATTTTAGTCATTATTCTTGGCTTTTTCGATTAACTTCTAAATCTGATGTATTTTCCACATTTGTCAAGTTTTGAACTTTAGTGGAAAAAATTTTTAATCTCCAAATTAAATCAATTCAAACCGATCGAGGAGAATAATTTATTCCCCTCCAATGTTATTTCAGCTCTGTTGGTATCAACTATGGGCAATCATGTCCTCACACCCATTATCAAAATGGAAGTATGGAACGTAAACATTGTATTATAGTTGATATCGGCTTAGCTCTTCTTTCTCATTCCAAAGTCCCATTTCAATTTTGGGATGATGCCTTTGACACAGCCACCTTTCTCATTTATCGTTTACCTTCGTCCATTAATACACAAAAATCACCTTTTGAATTAATATTTGGTGAGAGTCCTGATCACAAATTTTTCAAGATTTTTGGCTGTGAGTGTTTTCCCTACTTAAGACCGTATAATAAAAATAAATTTTCATTCCAATCAAAATCATGCGTGTTTTTGGGATATAGCGAACCCCACACTGGTTACAAATGTCTTGATATTCTCACTGGAAAACTCTATATTGCAAGGCATGTTATCTTCAACGAATCCGTTTTTCCATTTCAAAATTTGTCATCATCCATATCTCCACCCAAACCGGTCCCATTCTCATCTGCAATTCCCTC
>NC_081541.1:33522173-33528372 GCF_901000735.1 Corylus avellana | reverse complement strand
AGATTCTTATCATTTTGGATCAAACAGGAGAGAGGCCTTCAAGTCTTAATCTACTATTATTTGATTTTGATACTGAACTCCATGCAATCAATGATGGAATGAACACTGAAAATAATTCGAAGAAACGAGAGAAGAAGGATGCTGAGTTACCACTATTCAGTTATGAGAGTGTATCAGCTGCAACCGATAATTTATCAGCTGCAAATAAACTTGGAGAAGGAGGTTTTGGGTCTGTTTATAAGGTACGTTTCATTTTCCTGATGAATGTGCTTTTGAACACTATAAAAAACTTGGGAATGGAGTGTATTTTGGTATGTGCCGAGGAACCTATCTGATGTCTTTGCTTTGTGTGGTGCATTTGGGGTGTGTCGTGACAATCTCTCAAACCTTTGTGAGTGTCTAAGAGGTTTCGAACCATTTTTGGCGAAAGATTGGTCAGGTGGGTGTGTGAGGAAATCCTCTTTGCAATGTGAGAATAATACGTATGCTAATGGCATGAAAGATTGGTTTTTGAAAATATCAAACATGCAATTGCCTGTTTATTCGAAAGCATATTTTGCTGTGAATGCTAGCAGATGTAAATTGCCTTGCATGGAAAATTGTTCTTGCACAACTTATGCTTATAATAGGAGTTGGTGTACAATATGGGAAGGAGCTCTTTTAAACTTACATCAACTCTCACATGGTAGCGAGACAGGACAAGATATCTATCTCAGACTTGTTGCTGCTGAGTATCAAAATACCAAAGGTGAAAAATATAAACAAATTTATGTTATCTTTTGTTTTGAACTAATACTTTATTCTTTGTTATGATTGAGCTAACAGTGATTCTTGTCGTCATAATCTGGCAAAAAATGGAAAGTATTGGTAGTTGTGCTGGTCCCTACAGTAGGGCTTATCTTATGCCTCTTCATTTGTTTTTCAAGCAAAAGAAAGCTCAAATGCATAGGTAAGCGTAAACATTAATTTAAGACACGAAAATTGTACATAGAAATCACTTTCAAAAAATTACTATATCATTAGTACTTATTTGCCGAAATGACTAAAAAAACTTACTTGATGAACCTAATGATGTCACCTCAATTGATTTTCTCGGACCAACCATTGGATTTTCATGTATATTGACCAATTCTTATCATTCTATATCAAATAGGAGAGAAGGCTTCAAGCAATAATCTACTATTATTTGATTTCGATGCTGAACTCTATGTAATCAATGATGGAATGAACACTAACAATAATCTAAAGAGAAGATAGAAGGATGCTGAGCTACCACTATTCAGTTATAAAAGCGTATCAGCTGCAACCAATAAATTCTCAGATACGAATAAGCTTGGAGAAGGAGGGTTCGGTCATGTTTATAAGGTACGTTACATTTTCCTGATGAATGTGTTTTGAACACCATAAAAAAAAAAAAAAAAAAAAAACATTAATGGCAAACCTTTGAGAAAGTTTAAAGAGCTTATGGTTCTCCTTCATAGGGAAAATTACTTTGAGGGCAGGAAATTACAGTAAATGTGCTTTCAAAAAGATCGGGACAAAGAATTGATGAGTTCAAAAATGAGACAATACTAATAGCAAACTCCAGCATAGAAATCTTGTCAGAATCTTAGGTTGTTGTATTGAGTGAGATGAAAAGATATTAATATATGAGTACTTGCCCAATCAAAGTTTGGATTTCTACCTTTTTGGTGAGTACACGTTTATGTATATATGTGTATGTATTTTCCTCTCATATGTTTCTAGGTTCTTAGGTACTAATTTTCTTAGTTGTACTATTTAAACATATCAAACTAAGAAAAAGATGTAGAATGGGGGACACGCTCACACGCATACGCATTATTGAAGGAATTGCTCAAGGGCTTCTTTATCTTCATCAATATTCAAGGTTACGAATCATATATAGAGATCTAAAACCCAGTAACATTCTCTTGGATTGTGAAATGAATCCGAAAATATCAAATTTTGGGATGGCTCGAATAGTTGGAGACAATGAAACGCAAACAAACGCAAAAATCCTCTACCCATTCCCGGTATTCTCACTCCATCTCCGAACTTGATATCAATAAACCTGAATATCAAGAAACTAATTAATATCAACACAATCCAAAAAAGGAGGATTAGAGGAGAAGAAAGTAAAATAGTTTCCTTGATCAATTAGTACATCCCTAACATTTTCAAGAGCCGGAACCACTCTAGAATTTACAACATTAAATTAACAAACAAATTAAATCTAAAGTTTCCAAAAGCTATTTTTATTTTTATATCATATCACAAACTTAAAAAAAAAAAAAAAACAAAAAACACCCTTTCACAAATTTTGTCAAACGAGTCTAATGAGTAGATTGTTGGATTGCGAACACATGCACTAAAGCAATTCAAAAAGTAGTTTGATAGTATTGGTGCGACGAACATGTCCGGTTGAATATAGTCAGTTAATCACCACCCTTTTTCTCCATTGCTAGAAAAAGCAGATCCTATGGAGAATTTCCGTTGCCAAATTGACTCCAACGTCGATTTCAAAACTAGTTTGTCAACGGATCGTGATTATGTCGGATACAAACTGATAGTGTTCAACTTTGATCGGTCCCTTTTTTACATGGAGCATTTACATTGAGTTGAACTAGTCAAAATAGTAAAAAAATAAAAATAAAATAAAATAAAATAAAATTTGTATATTTTGGCTAGCTCATGAACAAAAAAAGAGAGCCTTAACCGGCTAGTCACTTTGACTAAGAAATAACTAATTGTTACCATGCTCAGTAACGAGCTTAACAATGCATAAAAAAAACTAAAAAAAAAAAAAAAAGAATCTAATGTTCTCTCCTCATATGTGTGATTGTGGGAGAAAGAATAAGTAAATAATATTTAAATTGCATAGTCGAAGTGAGTAGTTAAAATTTTGAGCCAGACATAAGTGCTTTGAAAAAGTAGGTAACGAAAATAAGAAAAAAAAGATGAAGAAGTGATCTTTAATTTAGTTAAATTTTAACTCAATATTTACATAGCCGGATGTGAATGCTAAGTTTCTAAAAAAGAATTGGATGGTACATGTATGTCACGCTGGTTGTAAGATTGGTTGAATAAGCACGACGGAGTTTAGTAGATTTGGTGGCTAATATAGGAACTTTTGGTTTGGGCCTAAAAAAATTATGTTGTGAGAAACTTAGGAGTAATGCTGTTATTTAGTAGACTCTCATATAAATGTCATACAACTGGGATGACGAACTAGTGAAAATCAATAAGTTTATTGAAAAACAACGGCAGCTCATTTCATGGAAAAATTCACAAGATCCAGCACCGTGCGTGTTCTCAGTGGGGTTAGACCCAAGTGGAAGTGATGCAACCTGACTTGGTGGGATGAAAAGAAAGAATAACAAGAAGAATGAATAAATAATTCTTAAATCTTAAGTCTATCAATGATCTAAGAACTCTTTTCAAAACTATAGAGTCTATCTATAGCCTAAGGAAAAACATTGAAAAAAACTCACCTATGAGTAATTCTTATTAAGAGAAAACTGATAAATCAACATAAATTGTTTTTGTAGAGGCTATAAGCATGTATTTATAGCCCCAAGACTTCTATTACTAGTAACACATGGAATAATAACTCCAAAAACCCTAATCCTAGCAAAACAAGGAAATAAAGTCGTTTTAAACTTAAAAACGCAGCAAAAAATAACATAGTGTTCCTGCGTGAGCTCGATCACAGGCACGTGGGCGCTTGAGCACATTTTCAGGGGCCTGGTGTGCTCGATCACACAATCGATCACACTCACAAGGGATGATCGGTTGCAGTACTAGGAGCATCCCTCGCACTTCCAGGGGATGAGAGCTCTATTGCAGTTAGCGTGCGATCGATCGTAGTTCCATGAGCCTCTTTTGCTGCAGCACAAGTCTAGGATCGTGTCACCATCTTTCGGGATGTCTTCACACTACCATCTGTCTGAGTCTTCCTCATAAATTCCCAAGCATTGTGGTCTACATCCTCCTCCCCAGGTTGGACAGAATTCATCCTTGAATTCACATCCCTATCCGATGAATCTCCCGTAAAAGGCACAAGATGCTTGATATTGATGACATCTGAAGTCTTGCTGTGACTGAGCAACTTCAATTGATAAGCATTGGGGTTGATCTTCTTCACAATCTCTACCGGACCAATCTTGCGAACCGCTAGCTTATTGTACTCACCAACATGAAATCCATCTTTAGTTAGAATCGCCCACACAAAATCACCTTCTTCAAATTCCAAAGCACGTTGCTTCTTGTCTACATTCGCCTTGTACTTTGCCATTGATTCTTGTAGGTTCTTGATCATTAACCTGTGGCCTTCTTGTATTTGTGCAACAAGATCCTCCACCTTAGCGTGTATCCTCTTCAAATCAAGGAGAGGTGCTAAATCTAGTGGTGCACGTGGATTACTCCCATAGATGATGGTGAACGGGCTAAGGCCGGTCCTACGGTTGATTGACCGATTGTAAGCGAACTCAGCTTAGTACAACTACCAGTCCCATGACTTGAGATGCTCACCCACCAAACTCCAAAGCAATGCTCCCAAAGACCAATTAACAACCTCCGTTTGCCCGTCCGTTTGTGGATGATAAGCGCTACTGAAATCAAGCTTTGTGTGAGATAATTGCCACAACTATCGCCAAAAATAGCTAAGGAATCGCGTGTCACGGTCGGAGACAATGGACAATGGTAATCCGTGGAGTTAGTAGACCTCTCGAAAATTCAATTGCGCCACATTCACGGCATCGGTAGTCTTTTTGCACGCAATAAAGTGAACCATCTTAGAAAATCGATCAACTACCACAAAGATGGAATCATTACCATTTTGGGTCTGAGGTAAACCTAGCACAAAGTCCATGCTCGCATTAGTTCATGGGCCCTCTGGAATAGGCAGTGGCATATATAATCCAGCATTAGTAGTTGCTCCTTTTAATACTTGGCACACCCTACAACAGTGCACAAACTTCTCCACCTCCTTCCTCATGCTCGGCCAATAAAACTTCTTCGCCACTAGTTGGAAAGTTTTGTCACATCCCATGTGCCCTTCATTATGGTGCTCTTGAATAATCCTCAACTGTAAACTGCATTCGTGAATGCATAGTTGAGTCCCCTTGAAGAGGAACCCATTATGCAGCCCAAATCACTCTGAACTCCCATAGATACTTCACCGACAATAGGACCAAAAAGAGGATCAGTTGATAAAGAATCTTTTAGAAGGTCAAAGCCAATTACCTCATTCTTCATAGTGGTCAAGAGCGTCGACTTCCGGCTGAGGGCGTCGATCACCTTGTTCGATGCTCCCAACTTGTGTTTGATGGTGAAGGAGAATTGTTGCACATATGCAGCCCACTTCGCATGCTGGGGGATAGTTTATCTTGACTATTGAGGTGTTTCAAAGCCTCACGATCCGAGTACAAGATAAAATCATTGTAGGCTAGATAGGAGCTCCAATGCCTTAATGATTGCACCAATGCATAAAACTCCACGTCGTAGGTGCTATAGTTGAGCCTTGAACCACTCAACTTTTCACTAAATAATGCTATTGGTCTTCCCCCTTGACTTAGGACCGCTCCAATGCCGACTTTGGAAGCGTCCCAATGCAACTCTAGTGACAACTCAAAATCTAGAAGAACAAGCAATGGTGCCGAGGTCAAATTGAGCTTAATCAACTCAAAAGCTTCAATAGCTGCCTTGCTCCAAAAGAACTTTCTTGCTTTCATACACTCCGTGATAGGCTCCATAATGGTGCTAAAATCATGGATGAAACGCCTATAAAACGAAACCAACCCATGGAAACTTCTCACCTCATGTAAAGTAGTGGGTATGGGCCAATCCCGCATGGCTGCCACCTTGGACTCATCCACCACCAACCCATCCTTAGGCACCACATAACCAAGAAAAGCACAAAATCTGTCATGAACGAGCACTTGGCCAGCGATGCATAGAACTTTTCTTTTTGGAGCACTTGAAGTACTTCCCTCACATGTCGAATGTGTGTCTCTTTATCGAGGCAGTAAATAAGGATGTCATCAAAGTAAACCACTACAAACTTCCCAATAAAAGGCCAAAAAACTTGATTCATCACCCTCATGAAGGTACTAGGTGCATTAGATAACCCGAATGACATCACCAACCATTCATAGAGGCCCTCCCATGTTTTAAACACTATCTTCCACTCGTCACTTGG
>NC_081541.1:33519845-33522073 GCF_901000735.1 Corylus avellana | reverse complement strand
GGACACATACAGTAATATGAAGAAACAAGAGAAGAAGGATGTTGAGTTACTATTATTCAGTTATGAGAGTGTATCAGCTACAACCAATAATTTCTCAGCTGCGAATAAGCTTGGAGAATGAGGCTTTAGACCTGTTTACAAGGTACATTTCATTTTCGATGAATGTGCTTTGTACACTATAAGAAAACCAACATTAATGGCAAACCTTCATGAAATTTTAAAGATCTAATGGTTCTCCTTCATAGGGGAAATTACTTAGAGGACAAGAAATTTCAGTGAAGATGCTTTCAAAAAGACCTGGATAGGGAATTGAGGAGTTCAGAAATAAGACAATACTAATTGCAAAACTCTAGCATAGAAATCTTGTTAGACTCTTAGGATGTTGTATTGAGAGAGATGAAAAGATATTAATATATGAGTACATGCCCAATAAAAGTTTGGACTTCGACCGTTTTGGTGAGTGCATGTTTAGTATATATGTGTAGATATTTTCCTTTAATATGTTTTACTAATTTCCTTGGCTGTTCTATTTAAATAGATCCAACCAAGAAAAATATGTTAGGTTGGGAGACGTGTACGCATAATTGAAGGGATCTCTCAAGGGCTTCTTTATCTTCATCAATATTCAAGGTTACAAATCATACATAGAGATCTAAAACCTAGTAACATTCTATTGGATAGTGAAATGAATCCAAAAATATCAGATTTTGGCTTGGCTCGAATAGTTGGAGGCAATGAAACACAAGCAAGCATAAACCGAATTGTTGGAACTTAGTAAGTATGCAACTCGTTTTAAATATAATATTTGCAATTCCTAGTTAAATTCTTTTAGCATGTTACTAAAAGAGTAGTGTGCTAAATTTTGGAATCCAGTGGATACATGTCTCCAGAATATGCTATATGGGGTTTATACTCGATAAAGTCTAATGTTTTTAGCTTTGGAGTATTGCTACTAGAGATTTTTAGTGGCAAGAAGAAAATTGATGACTTCTATAACCATAGTTCACTCAGTCTTCTTAAATATGTGAATAGCTTTTTATATCTTCTCAATTTCTTTAAGTTTTACATTAGTATTATAAATTGAAATGCTTTTAGTTTCCAATAAACTTACATTTATTTGAAATGATACTAGGCTTGGGAGTTGTGGATAGATGATCGGAGTTTGGAGTTGATAGATCCAACAAAAAGGTATCCTTCTTCTAGTTCTATTCCTTTGAGATTCATTAACATTGACCTTCTTTGTGTCCAAGAATGCCCGAGTGATCGACCTATCATGCTTGATTTAGTCTCAATTATTGGCAATGAACATGTAGCTCTACCTACACCCAAGCAACCAGCATTTACTACAGATAAAATTATGATAGACACAAATTTTACAATTGATAGCGGAGGAAATTGCTCAAAAAATAGCGTAACTATTTCAACAATGGAAGCCTGATGACTGATTCCTATGTCAATGAAAAGAGATGTTCTATAACCAATCTGGTGTGGGACACCAAACACGACCCACAGATTCCACCTGCCCATAATCTTGTGGTTGGGTGATTGAGAGCTGAATCATTATCGAGCTTTTTATTAGTTTGTATTTTTGTTTTATTAATTACTTTTAAGACATGTTGTATTATTTTATTTTTGACTTTTTGTTATTTTAGTGGGCCACTAGCCAAAGTACAATTACGGTTAGGGTTAAATCCCTAGTATGTTTAAACCTAGTTATAATGTTGAACATCTATTTTTCTTCTTTGTTGTCTTCGTCCTTCGTCTTAGCTTGTCTCTTCTTCCTGCTTGTGTTTCTTCTAGAGAGATCTATTCTTTTCTTTTCTTTTTCCTCGTAGACTTTCGTTGATTGTTCTACATCAATTTTGGTATTTGTTTTGGATGATCCATAAGTAAAATATCCTTAAATCGAAAAGAGTATAATGAAAAATAATTAATATTTGCACACCTCTTATTTAGTTTGTTGATTTTGAACTAAAACTAATAATTAATGATACGGATGAGAATTAAATTTTAGTGGAGTCCATCCTCTTTGTCTTCCAAGTACCCCCAAGGAAGTTAACATCTCTTTAATTATTAAATGTTGGCCATGGCCGAACTCTTCAAATCTTATATGCCTACTTTTCTTTTTTGGGATTTGCTTTTAATTTTCTCTAGAGATCCACCATTCTTATTGAATCCGGCTCGATAGGTTTTGAGGTCTAAAGCGATAAAGTCTAGTGAGGTATTTA
>NC_081541.1:33495601-33519745 GCF_901000735.1 Corylus avellana | reverse complement strand
GAAATTAATGTCATTGAGAGCTTACTACTTTCTATGCTTACTGAAACAAGCAGCTAATAAACCTGCCACTGTATTAGGCATAACCCACACAACACAGAGGAAATACAGGCGACTATTTCATTAACAATGAGGATATAGTTACCCAAATAGACAATACAGGCGACCATTTCATTAAGATACGATGAAAAGCTTGTAAAACTATGAGGCTATAGTTGCCCAAATTAAAAATAAGTGATGCACTTAGGATTTAGAATTTGGATGAAAATAAGAGGGATGCCAAAGATGTACCTGAGGGTAGTCCAGTGATCCTCCGATACTTTCATATGATTTGATGGTTATCAGGTTTTGGACTTTATTTGGACTATAATTAGGTTTCCAAAAACTCACGTAACATGAATTTGGCTGCAGTAAAGCTAGAAAAAGCCCAAATCGTAGTCAGAAATTAGACAACAATACTTTTAATATATAACAAACACAGAACACATAGTATTTTTAGAATTGTTTGTATTCAGCAATTCTTGGGGTCCGACTTCTCATAGTAGAAATAGCATGAACGATGAATTAATCCATAACATGATCCACCAATTGCGGACTCCCAATTCTTACACTGCCGACCACAGCCACTACTCGAAAGTATTGAACATCTCCCCAACCATGTTTTGCTTCTACACATACAAATTAAATATAGTGCAGTTGTCATCTCTGCATTATGCGAATTAATATATAACTTCGTCGTACAATATTAGAAGCCTCTAATTAAATGCATAAACTTCATATTAAAACATGTTCCTCCACAAGAATATGATGAGAATTTGATGTTAATTAAAACATATTGAATGATTCTGCAGTACTATGAATATATGATAATTATGAATGTTTATAGGGAAAAGTACACTTTACCCCCCCAAAGTTTGGGGTCATTTTTAATTCGACATCCAATGTTTCAATTGTTGCAATCTATCCCCTCAAACTTGCCAAAGTTTTGCAATTCGGCCATTTCGTCAGTCAAAGCCGTTTTGACTGACGGAACAGTGACTACGTGCAACGCACGTGATCACTGTTGGACATTTTTTTTTCCCAAAATACCCACATCCCTGTTACACGCATGTGACCAATGTTGCCACGGCTGGGACTGATAACGCTTTACCGTCGTTACTCAAAAGGCCCTCACTTGCCAAAGGTTGGAAAAGCGAATTCGAAAGCTTGGAATAATCGACCATAAGATCAGATCCATTGTAAGATTTAGAATGTGAACCTCTAAGAATGGGTAAAATACAAGGCAATGCGAGAATAACCAAAACCATAAATATTGACCGAGACAAAACACACAAAACCCGCGAATCAGGAAGCTGAATCACCAAAAGGGTATTAGGATTCGATCCCATTCTTCCACTACGCATTGTTAAATCATCAATTGTCTCAAAAGCTTAAGCTGATAAGAAGAGGTAAATTTAATTACTTAACCATTACTTTAACACTCCCCCTCACGTGTGGGCTCAAACTTCCTTTTAATAGGCGAGGCCCAACAGGTGGAATATTTTATTGAAATGGAGGGTAAATTGTTAGAGTCAAGGTTCGGCAGAGAGCTGTTGGATGCGGCCATTAATTGCAGTGGGGGAGGAGCCTGTGAGAATAATGTCGTCGACATACACAAGAGCAAAAAGCCGAACACTCCCTTCAGAAAAAATGAGCAATGAACTATCAGATCAAGATCCATGAAAACCAAGATCAAAAAGCTTAGAGCTGAGTCGCTAAAACCATGCTCGGGGAGCTTGTTTTAAGCCATAGAGAGCTTTCTTGAGATGACAAACAGCAGTGGGTGCATTAGCATCAATAAATCCAGGAGGTTGGACCATGTAAACAGATTCTTGGAGAAGGCCATGAAGAAATGCATTACTCACGTCGATCTGTTTAATTTCTCATCCGGCAGTCACAGCAAGTGAAAGAACAGTTCGAATAGTTATTGGCTTAACTACTGGACTGTAGGTGTCTCCAAAATCAATACCCGGTTGCTGATGAAAGCCCTTGGCAACAAGACGAGCCTTATATCTTTTAATACTACCATCAGCTTTTCTCTTGAGGCAAAAAATCCATTTTGCTCCAACAACATTCATAGAGGGGTTGTAAGGAACTAAATCCGAAGTCCCATTTTTTTATGAGAGCATTGAACTCCTCTGCCATTGTAGTACGCCATTCTTGGTGTTTGGAGGCCAAGGTGAAACATGTGGGTTCTATATCATGGGTAGTGAGAAAGGTATTTAGGGCATGAGGTGAAGTATAGGGAATGGTGCCATCTGTAGGGATTTTTGGTTTATGGATATTATGTTGGGAGCGAGTAATCATGGTGTGGGTTCTAGTGGGAGCTATGGGAGAGGTCACGGGTAATGCAGGACTATTATTTACTATGCCAGATGGTTCAGATGAGGAAACAGCAGGCAGTGATTTAGTTGTGTCAAGAGTGAGGTTGGAGTTGGACACAATAGGAGAGACCCTTACATGGGGACTGCTGGTAGGAGAGAGGTGCATTAAAGGACTGCAGGTAGATGACACATGAGGAGACACGGGTCTTGGGGGGCTCTCTTAGGTGTGAGAGACCGAGAATGTGTAGGCAAGTGAGACAAAAAAATTCAGATAATGGAGAGGAATTTTGTGTGAAGGACCGTGTAGATGAAGACTTGTTGGGCAAAGGAGACAAATAGGAGATAATGGTGATGAATTTTGTGGGGACCGTGTAGATGAATACTTGTTGAGAGAGGTTACATTAGGAGACAAAATAGGCTTAGATGATGGAGAGGAATTGTGAGTGAAGGATCGTGTAGCAGGTGGAGATATGTGAGACAAAGGTGACATGGTTTTTGAAGAGGAATCTTGGAATGAAAGAGACCTTGAAGATGATGACTTGCTGTGCAAAGGAGAGACTAGTGGAGACCCATTGGGCAAAGGGAAGACACATGGGAGTGAAGAGGGAATTGCAGATGAGAATGGGACCGGTTTGGGTGGAGATAAGGATGATGACAAATTTTGAAATGGAAAAACGGATTCATTGAAGATAACATGCCTGGCAATATAGATTTTTCCAATGAGAATATCAAGACATTTGTAACCAGTGTGGGGTGTTCTATATCCCAAAAACACACATGATTTTGATTGGAATGAAAATTTATTTTTATTGTACGGTCTTAAGTAGGGAAAACACTCACAACCAAAAATCTTGAAAAATTTGTGATCAGGACTCTCACCAAATATTAATTCAAAGGGTGATTTGTGTGTATTAATGGAAGAAGGCAAACGATTAATGAGAAAGGTGGCTGTGTCAAAGGTGTCATCCCAAAATTGAAATGAGACTTTGGAATGAGAAAGAAGAGCTAAGCCAATATCAACTATAATACGATGTTTACGTTCCACACTTCCATTTTGATAATGGGCGTGAGGACATGATTGCCTATAGTTGATACCTACAGAGCTGAAATAATGTTGGAGGGGAATAAATTATCCTCCTCCATCGGTTTGAATTGATTTAATTTGGAGATTAAAAAAATTTTCCACTAAAGTTCAAAACTTGACAAATGTGGAAAATACATAAGATTTAGAAGTTAATGGAAAAAGCCAAGAATAACGACTAAAATCATCGACAATGCATAAATAGTAGCGTTTATTACTCATTGAAAGAATTGGAGCAGGGCCCCATACATCAAGAAATAACAAGCTTAAAGGAGCAATAGAAACAGAGGGTGATAACCCAAAATGTAAACGATGCATTTTTCCTTGCTGACAAGCGGGACATACTTGTGAAGGCTTATTTGATGAGACTGGAAGAAAATGTTTGGATGGAACATTGCGGACAATTCGGAGAGTAGGATGGCCAAGTCAACGATGCCAAGAATCAACAGAGACACGCTCACCAAGACACGCTGAAGGAGACGGAGACGAAGTGGAAGGAGATGGCCAGATGTAAAGACCATCTCTACTCAGGCCGCATAGGAGCAAATGGTGGGTGTATAAATCCTTCACATGAAAATCAATTGGATGAAACTCAATAAAAACATTATTATCACGAGTGAATTTGTTGATGGAAATTAAATTTTTCTGAATGGCAGGAACGTGCAACAAGGATTTGAGAGAAAAGTGTTTGTGTGTAGAAGGTAAAAAAGCTAAATCGGTGTGTAAGATATTCAAACCTTGATCATTTCCGACACGAATATGTTCATTGCCTGCGTATTCATCTGCTATGATATTTAGGTTGGTGAGGTCATTGGTCAGGTGATGGGTAGAAGCAGTGTCAAGGTACTAGTTCATATCTAGGGAGGATTGATTGACAGTGAGAAAGGCTCCAGGTGGAGAAGACACTTAGTAGGCATGATCAAATCTGTGGTAGCACCTGGCAGCTGTATGACCAACCCTGTTGCACAATTGATACATGGGTCGATTTGAAGAGCCAAATTGATGAGATGAGGGAGCACGGCCACCACGTCCCCTGCCGCGGCCACGTCCATGAAACAAACCATTGGAGGGACCATTTGGAGGACCATTTGATGCACGGCCACTGATGAGTGCCAAATATTGTATATTTGGGCCCCTTAACTTATGTTTGTTAAGCTCTTAGCTGTGTTAATTTCTGATGTTTTTGGTTCGTTTTGGTGTTTTAGTGATTTGCAGGTTGTTAAGAGAAAAATGCTGCTTTAAGGTGATATTTGCAACTTATTCCATTAATTCTGGGGCTTAAAACACTTCATGGAGCATTGGCAGCAAATTGGGATCGAACTATGATTCGCACTCGACGAGTCCCACTAAAAAGGCCATATCTAGAGTTTTAGCTCGCATTGAGATGATCTTGGTGTCATTGGAAAGCTAACTCAAAGATCTACAAATTTATGTTTCATAAGAGTAGGCTAATTCTGACTGGAAGTGCGCTCGAGCGCACTCGCGCCCTGCGCAACAAAAGTTATGCTGCACAAGTGCGATTGAGCGCACTCGGCCAACCTGGCAGCGCTGAAACCCTAAAATTAACTTATAAATATCATTCTTTTTCATTGTAAACGTACGGAGACGCGCCGGGGGCACCGTACTTTGTTAAAATTCGTGTTTTCTGGGTTTTTGGAGCTTTGAACTCCGATTCTTTTGTAAGTATTTGATTTTTAATGAAGTTAATTAGTTTCTATCTGATTCCTTTTGTCATGAGGGGCTAATTCTTCAACTAAGGTTGAAGATGAAGCCTTACCATTGATTAGTTTTATGTTTTCATGTTTTGTTCGTACAATTCCGACCTTAATGTAACGTATGTTCGTTTCAAATTCAATTATGTGACAAAATTGTGTTTCATTGTGTTTCATCCGACGGATACATTGCAACTTTTGATTTGCTTTGGATATTCATTGTCTTTTGTGCAAAGCATGGATACATTGGATCTTTTGAACTAAATTAGATATGCATTGTCATTTGTCAAATGGATGGATTCATTGAATCTTTCTATAGGAACAATAGAACATGCATAGGGTTTAATTGTTTGTCAGATTTATAAACTAAAACATGAGAATATATGCTTTAATTTGGTGAGGTGGATTCTGAAAACCTTAGTGCCATTTTTATCTTTTAATAATTTCATTTTGTTTTTGTTTTTGTTTTCAATTTCAAATGCACGACAAACTTCGGAACTAGGTTAAAATAGAATTAGTTTAGATAAAAATTAGTTTTCACGACACAATTCCCTGTGGATCGACCTCGCACTTGCACACACGCTATATTGCACAAGACTCGTGCGCTTGTGAGTACAATTAAATCTGTACATCAAATTTTGGCGCCGTTGCCGGGGAGTTGTTTATTTTTGTGAAAATTGATTTTTGTTTAAATTTATTTTATTTTTCTACTAGTTTAGGTAGATTTTTGTTTCATTTTCTTTTTGCAATTTTTGTTTATTTTTATTTTTATCTGTTTCTGTTTTGTTTCATCTAACCATTAAAAAGAAAAAAAAAAAGAGTTTGCTTTCTGTTTTGATTTTTTTCTGCAGTTCTGCGGAATCTACTCCATGCTAGTGCGCTCGATCACACCCCACTCTCGCTCGAGCACAAGGCAGCAGACGAAGTGCGCCTGCGCTCGATCCTCCCCAGCTGTGCTCAAGCGCATAGCAAACATATGCTCGAACGCACAAGCGCAGCAGCAGCACACTTGCCGGACCAGCTCACACTTGCGCTCGAGCGCACCTCCGCAGACTGCACCAAAACGAGCCAACACCTTGAATTTTGCCAAACTTATGTTTGGTCCGTTTTGTGAGTTTTTTTTTTTGAGTTTTTGTTTTTAATTTTTGGTATTTTTGTTTATTTTATTTTCAAAAAAAAAAAAAATTTGGTTAATGTTTCATGTGGAAGTGTGTTTTGTTTAAAGAGTAAGGATAAGTATGAATTTTCCTTTAGGTAATTTTAATGCTACCCCTAGTTGTAGGACATCCGCTCCTACCAACTATCCTCACCATTTTCACCCACATGGACCATGTTCATACTGCTCTAACCCTTATCATAGTTCAGGTAATTGTCCATCCTGGGGACAATTTTTCAATTTTTCACATGAGCAGATGTACACCAACTTCTCCAGTCCGAGGTCTGAATCAAGTTTCAATTGCTACACCCCATACTGGAGCAACCATTCTAATTTCTTGTGGCAAGCTAATGCTATATGAAATTATGCTCCCCAATTTGATGAACTGCACCATTCTGAATATCCGCAGTTCGACAACCAATCCTCTACCCCTTCACCCTGCAATTATCCTCCACAAGATTTATCATTGGAAAACACCCTCAAAGCATTCATAGAGTCTAATTGCCAAACCTTGCAAGAGCTTAAAAAGGCCACCATGGTCAACTCCCAAGCCATAAATGAAGTGAAGAATGCAGCCATGGCCAACACTCAAGCAATTGAAAAGTTGGAAGGACAGCTTGGTCATTTAGTTGCCGAACTCACCAAAATAGAGGAAGAAGAGCTTCAAAGTTAGTTGATGGCTGAGAGGCACTACATGATTGATGAGGATGATTCCAGCAATCCTTATCATGAGCATGTCCAAGCCACCACCCCAATTGGGAGAGAGAAAATTGTTGAGGAGACTGTTGATGAGCCAAGTCTGGAGGACCCATTGGGAAAGTGCTTTGCTCAATTTGGATGTGACCTAGACCTTGACAAGTTACTTGAGCAAGCTGATGCTTTATTGGGCTCCACTCCCAAGATGCGAACTGAGAATGGGGAAACCACCGAGATATCATTCCCTAACTCACCCTCATTAGCAGCTGAGCCTTTCATTGTGGGTAACCATGAGGAGAAAGAAAAAGAAGAGCAAGTTGAGCAAATTGATCCCCTACCAACTCTAAGTCTGTCCAATGACAAGAAACTGAGTACTGAAGCTCATTCCTTTATCACAATCCCTCCTAAAACATTCCATAAACCCCAAGTTCCACTTATTCAATGTTTCAAAGAGCCATTTTATGCCAAGACTCTCAAGGATCTTTGCAAACAAGCGAGCAAACCTAGGAACCATCGCCACAAGAAGATTCTTCGGAGCAAGCAAGTTGGCTACATAAGATGGCGAAACATCCTTCCAGAGGGATATCAAATTCTTAAGAAGAAAGAGTGGAAGGGATTGGTCGGACATCCAAATGATCGGGGAAAGCACTGTAAAATTTCTCCCCCATTTTAATTTTTGCACATTTTCTTTCTTTCTTATTTTTATTTTATTTTGTGTCATTTTCTTTTTGTTTCTATCAGCAATTAATCTTTTGATATTTGTTTCTATGAGGAAATATTGCTGTTAGATTTTGACAGGTGTTTTGGTGTTCAAGTTTGGGGGACGCCCTGGCCTTTGCACACTCGAGTTTCCTCATCCCACGGTATTGTATCTCTTGTCACATTGGGGACAATGTGTCATTTAAGTTTGGGGGTGTGGAAAAACACATTGTCTTTTTGTTTGTTTGTATCTTTTTGTTTGTTTTTATCTGTTTGTTTTGTTAAAAAAAAAAAAATTTAAAAAATTAAATTGAGCTATGTTGTTGATTGGGCATGAGTTACATCATAATTGTGGTTTGCATGTCATTAGTGTGTTTAACTTTTTGAACACTGCATGTCATTAGAAATCTGAGTCATTTGACTCATTTGGTGGATTAGAGAGACTTCACATGTCTAAGTTGATTATCACAAGCATACTAGCATAAAGTCTGTGAGGTATTAGATTTGGATTGATTAAGGTGTGCCTTGCGATTTGTAGGATGAAGTGTTGATGAAACCTTGGCTTGAGGATAAAAAAATATATATATAAAAGTAAAAAAAAAAAAAAAAAAAAAATGTGTCATCATCAGTTTGAGCTTTTCATTGAGTAACCGGACCTCATGCCTCACTAAGCATAGAGTGTTCGCGTAAAAAGATGAAAAATTCAATTTGATTGATTGTATAGCTAGTTTGGCTTCGTAGCCTTTTTTGACTTGAGTAATTAAGCCTTAGGGATGTTTTACATCTAGTGCCCTAAAACCATATGGTTTGGGAGTCACTGGCCCAACACTCGTTATATAGGTCAATTAGAAAGCTTAAGGGAGCTGAACATTGCACAGCCTACAAAAAAAATAAAAGAATAAAAAATATATATAAAAAAAAATGCATGTCTTGATCTAAGCCTTCGGTGTTTTCATCTGTGTGAACTCCTATGAATTTTGAGGTACACCAAATTTTGAGAAAAATTGAAGCCTCTTAACTTTGTGTTAGTTTCACTTTGCACCTATTGGAGCTTGTGTTGTCTCAAATTTCCACCTTTGAGTTGAATGATTTGTGGTTGGCTTAATGATTTGATTGTGGTGTTTACTTTGTTAAACCTGATCATGATGTGAGAACCATGTGTTTGTGTGGAAATTGTGTTTGTCAATGACATAGCACTGACAATGTTTGTGGGTATCATTCCTGTTAAACCATCACAAGACTTCACTCGTCCACTAGGGATGCATAGGGGTTTAAAAGTCTTGTTGCATATGCTAAATGCAATCGTCTCTCCCACGACAGCGGACTTATGTTTCTTGTTTTCATTTTGTTTTGCTAAGGGACTAGCAAAATGTAAGTTTGGGGGTATTTGATGAGTGTCAAATATTGTATATTTGGGCCCCTTAACTTATGTTTGTTAAGCTCTTAGCTGTGTTAATTTTTTATGTTTTTCGTTAGCTTTGGTGTTTTAGTGATTTTCAGGTTGTTAAGAGAAAAATGCGGCTTTAAGGTGATATTTCCAACTCATTCCATTAATTATGGGGCTTAAAACACTTTATGGAGCATTGGCAGCAAATTGAGATCGAACGATGATTCGCACTCGACGAGTCCCACTAAAAATGCCATATCTAGAGTTTTATAGCTTGCATTGAGATGATCTTGGTGTCATTGGAAAGCTAATTCAAAGATTTACAAAGTCATGTTTCACAAGAGTAGGCTAATTCCGACTGGAAGTGCGCTCGAGCGCACGTTTAGTGCGATCAAGCGCACTAGCGCCCTGCGCAACAAAAGACATGCTGCACAAGTGCGATCAAGCGCATCTAGAGTGTGATCAAGCACATAGCAAACATATGCTCGAACGTACAAGCGCAGCAGCAGCACACTTGCCGGACCAGCTCACACTTGCGCTCGAGCGCACCTCCGCAGACTGCACCAAAACGAGCCAACACCTTGAATTTTGCCAAACTTATGTTTGGTCCGTTTTGTGAGTTTTTTTTTTTTGAGTTTTTGTTTTTAATTTTTGGTATTTTTTTTAATTTTATTTTCAAAAAAAAAAAAAATTTGGTTAATGTTTCATGTGGAAGTGTGTTTTGTTTAAAGAGTGAGGATAAGCATGAATTTTCCTTGAGGGAAATGTGTTGTATTAATGTAGTGATGAAGAGAATGTAAAGTTGTAGGGGTTGCAGAGAGACCATCAGAGGTGGAGGAAGAAGCGGAAGTGGAAGAGGAAGAGGTGGAAGAAGCCATATACGTCAATGAAGGCTTTGATATCATATTAAATCACCAATTGTCCCAAAAGCTTAAGTTGATAGGAAGAGGTAAATTTAATCACTTAACCATTACTTTAACACGCATTTGCATCATCTTGTTTTTGTAATTCTTGGCTTCAAATCTTGAAAATCCTATGAATTTGTTGGCCTTTGTGCTCAAATTCTATAAACAAAAGTTTCTTCACGAGATCCGAGAAGAGCTTGATTTGCAGATTGGGAGAATACCCAGATGGAAATGGTTGAAAATACAGAAGAAAGCAAGAATGGTGTCTTGGAGTTTCAACCTCATGATATAGTTTCATCCTTCTTCCCCTTATTTATTTACAAATATATATATATAAAAGCGGGTTTTGAAAGATTCTGGTGTCTTGGAGTAGGTTTTGATAAATTCTGGTACATAGTATGACGTTTTTCAACTGGGGGGGTTGTTTCACAGTGGCCATTGGAACCCATTGATGATGATGAAGCTTTTTCTCTACATTGACAAGCATGTGTGCGTTTAGAAGGGATGGGGGTATTTTGGGTACTAAAAGGCCAGCAGTGATCACGTGCGACGCACGTGATCATTGTTCTGTCAGTCAAAGTGGCTTTGACTGACGGAATGGCCAAATTGCAAAACTTTGATAAGTTTAGAGGGGTGGATTGCAAAAATTGAAATATTGGAGATCGAATTGAAAATGACCCCAAACTTTTGGGGGGTAAAGTGTAATTTTCCCATGTTTATAACTACTTACTCATGTTGGAGGAGAGGATCATGCATGAAGACTAAAAGGATAGGTAACAAGTGAAAAGATTTGGAAGCCTTAACCATGTTTAAGGTGTATAAGATGGGTAATTAGGTGCTATCTATGTGTTTTATTTATAGCATAAGATGCTAATTACACAAATATGCTACGGCTATTACTTTTGAGCAGTATTTAATATATCAAAGCATATTGCAAGTTTATCCCTTGGATATAATGAAGTACTAAAGTTTTAGCCAATCACTATATATATATATAGTACTACTCTTGTATTCGACCGCATAATTAAGTGTTTGTAATTCTATTTCCATATCTTTTTTGGGAAGGTGCCAATAATATATAGTAGAAAATTTTAAATAAATCTAGATGTAACTTGATGATTCATTTGATAATATAAATGATTGACGTACAATAGATTAATCTAGAGTTTGCAAGCAGCAGTACTTTGGCCCCTAAACAAACGAAGAGGTAAATATATAATATATCAACCTCTTTCTTCTTGTGACACTAATGGTTACGTTTTTCTTCTCAATCATAAATTAGTAATCAATTCATTCCCGAACAAATTAAAAGAACAAGTATTGGTATTGGACCGTGCTTTTTTTTTTTTTCTTTCTTTTAATTGGCCTTAGCATAAATAGATATATATCTGTTACTGTTAGTGTGTCACAAGAGCAAAGAGCTAGCTGGGTACCTCTTCTTCGTTGGTTTAGAGGCCAAACCACTGCAAACTCTAGCTAGATTAATATATTATATTGTTAGTCATTCAATTATCAAAAAAATCATCAAGGTAATTAGCTTTTGTTTGGTTAAAATTAGCAGTTTGTTTTTGATTGGTAGATCAAACATGCATGCATGTATCTGAATGGACTTTATATATCTTAAACTCACATGAGGAGGAATTAATCATTGTTTGGGTTAAACATGCTATGATATATTTGTCTAAGCAACTTATGCTATAAATTAAACACCGAGCTAGTGGCCGCTCTCTCGTAGAGTATCTCTGAACTTTTTGTTCTCCTCACTGATTTCTTTCCTTTTTCCTTTCATCTCTGTACGTTATCTCATTCTTCTTCTTAGTTATGGAGAATCAGAATCCTGAGATTGTTGATCTTATCAACCAAACATCTGCTCTTGGTTGGTCAGATATTCCACCCCCTCTGTTTTTTCCTCCTATTAATCATGTTGCCCCTCCCTCCTCTTTCACACTCGTAGGAAAGATTATGTCTTCCCAACCTCTTTCTAAAGTTACTATAAAAAGCAATATTTCTCTAGCCTGAAAGTTTGTGAAGTCTCTCATATCTGAAGATAGAGAAGATAACCTGATGGTTTTTACGTTTGAAGATTTGGCAGACCTTACTAGGGTCCTTGAAAATTCCCCTTGGAATATAAAGGGCTCTCCTCTTTTCCTGAAGAAGTGGTCTCATGAAGATGCTATTGAAGATTTGGACTTCTCAAAAGCTGCTTTTTGGGTGCAAGTCCACAACCTTCCGTTAGATTTGGTCACAGTTGAAAATGCAAAAGGTATAGGTGCAAGTCTGGGAGATCTGCTGGAAGTTGATAATGAGGAGAATTTAAAGCCTTCAAGGAAGAGCTTCCTGAGGTTTAGGGTCCTTCTAAATCTCCTTAATCCTCTTGTTCCTGGTTTTACTCATCACAGGCCTCCAAAAGACCCTATCTGGGTGCAATACAAATATGAGAGACTTTCAGACTACTGTTATTCTTGTGGCAGAATAGGGCATCTCTCCTTTTCTTGTCCTGTGGATCCTCGGCCTCCCGATCACGGCAGATATGGTGTTAAGTTGAAAGCTAGTCCTCCTAATACCAATCGAGTTGTTCATCTCATTCAACCTAGAATGCAGACAACTGTGTTGGGAAACTCTGATGCATTAGCTATCGTCCCTGTTCCAAATCAGTTCTCTACTGAGTCAACACGTGTTTCTACTCCTGGTCAGCCTCACCAACTCCACTCATATCCAGCCAGCTCTTCTCGCCCAATTTCCGCTAGTCACATCTCCTTGAGCCCCATTATTCCTACCTCAGCATTAAATGTAAATGCTCCTTTTGTCAAGTTTCTGCCAGACCAACATGACCCATCTTTATTACTTACCAATACCAAGAAGCTAAGTTCCCTTAACCTTTGTTTTTCTGATAACACGTGGCTCCCTTCTCTAAGTACTGCTATGGGTAATGAATCCCCTAGCCTTTTGTCTTTTTGTCCTAACTCCCAGTTGGATTCTAAAGACTTATGTCCCAAGTCAACTGACTTGGTTATCACCAACAGTTCTGATTTTCTCACTCCCACAAACACTATACTCCCTCAAATTGAGTCTCGTCCCTCTCTTCCTTTGTCCCAACCATATCACAAACCAGCCCGTATTTCTTCTATCTCTTCTCCTAAAAAACGTTTCCATCCTTACCCAAAATTCCAGTCCAATAAAAAAACAAAAATTGGCTCCTGTTCTTCTTCTTGCTTTGAAGATGAAGTTGGTCAGAATGATCAGTCTGATGCTCTTCTTGGGTCCTCTCTAGATATTTCTTTGGCAGCCGGGGTGGCGGGCTTTAACTTGCCCCCACCCGCTCAATGAAGGTGTTGGCGTGGAATTGTCGGGGTTTAGCTCGTAGTCCGACAATTCGTGCTCTTCGGGCTTTGATCAGGTCTCACCGTCCTGATCTCATCTTTCTTTCTGAAACTAAAACGCCTTCTTCTCATTTTCGTTCTTCTTTGATTGGTTTGGGTTTTTTTGCCTGGTTGGAAGTTCCTCCCGTTGGTCTGCAAGGTGGACTTTTTTTGTCTTGGAAAGGTGGTGTGGACATTGAACCGGTTAGACTGGACAAGAACAACATTTCTTGTATTGTGTACTCGGATCCTCAGTATAGCCCTTGGCTGTTTTCAGGAGTGTATGCCCCTCCTAATGGTCAGAGACGGTCTGAATTTTGGCATTGCTTGGAGTCTTTGGGGAATTCTTTTGGTGGTGCTTGGCTTTTGCTAGGCGATTTTAACTCTATCTTATCTGCTTCGGAGAAGAGTGGAGGCCGTGTTTTTGGCTCTTCTTCACACAATGATTTTGTGGATTTCGTCAATTATAATGCTTTGGTGGATCTTGGTTTTGTGGGTAACAAATTTACCTGGAGTAATTGTAGAATTGGCAGAGCTAATATTCGGGAGAGACTGGATAGGGGTTTGGCAAACCAGAGTTGGGTGCATCTTTTTCCTAACTGTCTGATTAACCATTTTCCTGCTACTCAGTCAGATCATTGCCCTCTTTTGATCTCTACTACAGGTTCTTATCGAAATCTGCCTAAACCTTTCAGGTTTGAGGCTTTTTGGACTAGGGATAATTCTAGTCATGCAGTTGTGGCGGAGGCTTGGTTGGGAGAAGTTGAAGGCTCTCCTGCTTTTTCTTTGAGCAGGAAATGGAAGAATACAAAGGGTGCTCTGAAATTCTGGAATCAACACCATTTTGGGCATATTCAGCAGAAGATCAAATCACTAATGGCTGATATTAGTGTGATCCAGTCCAGTCCTCATTCCTCTGCTAATGCGGCCAGAGAGCAGGTTCTTCAGGAAGCCTTGCAGGAACAGCTTTTGAGGGAGGAGATTCTTTGGAAGCAAAAATCTAGAGAGTTGTGGCTTACCTGCACTGACCTCAATACGAAATTTTTTCATGCCTCGACAGTGAGTCGCCGCAGGTATAATTCTGTTTCTAGACTAAAAACTGTGGATGGTATTATTATTGAAGGTAGAACGAATATTGGGAATTATTTGGTGCAACATTTTAGCTCTCAATTTACTACTACTAATCCTGTTTTAGATAGTAGTCTCTCTGAGTTGGTTGGTAGGGTAGTTACAGAGGAGGAAAATGGTAGACTCTGTGTTATTCCTGATGAGCTTGAAATTTTTTCTGTAATTTCTGATCTTGGTCTTAATAAGGCCCCGGGTCCGGATGGTATGACTGGTTTATTTTATAAGACCTATTGGCCTATTGTGAAAGGAAGTGTGATTTCTTCAGTTCAATCCTTCTTTAGGGTGGTTTTTTACTCAAGGAATTCAATCATACAAATATTGCTCTCATTCCTAAGGTGGATAACCCTCAGTTTGTGCATCAATTTAGGCCTATTAGTCTTACAAATTTCAATTATAAGATCATCTCAAAAATCTTATCTAATAGATTTAAGCCTATTTTGCATAAGATCATTTCTCCTACTCAATCGGCTTTTTTGAAAGGTAGATCTATTCATGACAATACTATTCTTGCTCATGAACTATTTCATACTATGAAGCAAAAGAAAGGAAATGGAGGCTTAATGGCTTTGAAGTTGGATATGGCTAAAGCTTTTGATTCTATGGAGTGGGATTTTCTGTTGAAGATTTTAAACCTGTTGGGGTTTCATCCTACTTGGGTACAATGGATCCATCAATGCATCACTACCTCTTCTTTCTCTATTCTACTTGATGGTGCTCCTTTCGGTAATTTCTCTCCTTCCCGTGGACTGCGTCAAGGAGATCCTCTCTCTCCATTTCTCTTTATTATGGGGTCTGAGATTCTTTCTAGATTAATTGAGAGAGAGGAGAATTTGGGTCTTCTTCATGGTATAAAAATGGTTAGAATGTGCCCTCCTATTTCTCATCTTTTGTTTGCAGATGATGTGATTATTTTTTCTAAAGCTAATGTCTCTGAAGCTCAGGTGATTCTAAATTGTCTCAACACTTATTCTGCTTGGTCTGGACAGCACATCAACTTGGCTAAATCTGCAGTTCTTTTCAGCAAAAACTGCTCCCTTAGCCGTAAATCTTCTATTAATGGGATTTTGAACTTGGCCCAAATTCCTGCCCAAGGAAAATATCTGGGGATCCCTCTTTTCTTGCATAGTAAGAAGCAAGACTCCTTCATTGATCTCAAAGATAGGATTTTTGCTAAATTCTCAGGTTGGAAAGCAAGACTCTTGTCTCAAGCAGCAAGAACCACTTTAATTAAATCAGTGGCAAATGCTATCCCAACTTATGTTATGTCCTTATTTCTTCTCCCGAAGTCTTTGTGCTCAGCTATCAATTCAATCTGAATGATTAGCAATGAACATGCACCTGTACTTACACCTAAGCAACCAGCGTTTTCCATAGGCCAAAATTTGATGGACAAAAATTCAACAGTTGACAGTTCAGGAAATTGCTCAAAAAATAGTGTAACTATTTTAGCAATGGAAGCCCGATGATTGATTGCTATGTGAAATAAAGGAAATGTTAGAGAAGCAATCTTTTCAGCCTAATTTGTATGCATGTTGATATGCTGCATTGTTGTCACTAAATGTTGTCTTAATTCAGTCATTTTAGTTTTGTTGCCAATGATACTAGAGATATAAATGTTTTTTGTTTTTTTTGTTTTTTGAAGGGCTATAGATATAAATGTTGCCAAGAACTTCAGGTGTCTTTAAAAGATTATCGGTTATTGATTTCCTTCCCCTCCCTCAGTGGCTACCTAAAAGGGTTGAAATATGAAATCTTGACTTTTTTCTTTTCATGTTTATTCATGTAAGAGACAGAATGTTAACAACTAATTCAAGCACACATCTACTTAAATTTTTTAGACCCAAATTATGACTAATTCGACTACACATGCATCAAAACTATACTTGTGAACATAACATTGTAACTAAATCGACATGTTCTTGGAGATTTTGAACAATATCTTCAAATTATGAAATACATATAACTGCAATGATCGATGTTTATAAACGGTATATCAAGAAACTAATTAATATCAACACAAACCTTATAAATGGTATACATAAAGGATTCTCTCTTTATAGTCCTCTTTTCTTCATGACATAACATTTATAGTTTTTAATGAGTTTAACTCGGTAGTAGTTGATGACTGGGAAATTGGATATGGAAGACTTGTAATGTAGGATGCGATTAGAGGAAATCGGAGGTACCCATGTGATAATAATTGGTTTGTGCTTTGGGATTTTTCTACCCATCTCTGTTAGGAAATTAATCCTATTTTTCAAGACTCGTGAGATGGGAAAAATAAGAAGAATGTAGAATAACAAAGATAAGCAATCACACACGACACAAATATTTAAGTGGTTCTGCTTAACAAACCTATATTCACTAGCGGAGATGATCCGAAAAAAATTCACTATCAAAAGATGAGTACAAGAGAGTGATAGGGTGAGAAAACCACTCAAACCCAAAACCTCAATACACCCAATTCTCACTTTCACCCAAAAGAGAATAATAACAAAAAGGAAAAAACTCTCTCTTGCTGCTCTCCCCTTTTCTTTCTCTCAATTGTTTTTGGCAGACCTTCAAAGGCTATCACTAAATCGGTTCTCTCTCCTTATACAAGTCAAATTTGGACTTCTTTCCAAAACCTATGAGAAATAGGAGCTTCAGCGGATTAAAACAAAAAAACTCTTCTACTTGGAGAAGGAATAATGCTATTGGGCTCACCGTATTGAAGATGGGTTGAAAAACTCACACCACAACAACCTCTTCCATTAGAAAGACTTGACGACTTGACTCCTTGACTCTTCGAAACCCCTGAATAAAACCAAAACGAAAAAGATTTCCAATCACCAATAGAATTGCCTCTCTAGCTAATTCTCAAGTGAACATTGAATAAAGGTTGACCATATTGTGGTGATAATAGTATAACGCGTCTTTCTCATAATAAAACAAATATTTTGGCATATGGTGCACAATTTTTGGAAATATAAAGGCAATAAAAAAAATATAAAGATAATTCCGTAATCAGTAATCACGCAAAATAGAAAAGAAGAAAAATATAAAGATAATTGGTGTGGTGACCAAGTTTCTTGGTGGTTGTGCCAAAAAATTTATAGAGCAGCGTAATTTATTTGATACATTTCTTTTTAAAGGAAAGTTAGAGATATTAATTATTTTATTAATAGATACTTACTAAAATGATGTGTAACTCATTTATTAGAGAAAAATAAAACAATGAATTAAGATAAATGTAACAAATATCAATGAATATACTACACATCAATTTAGTAAGTTTCGACTGGTAAAAGAGTTAGTACCCCTAGTATTTATCTTTTTTTTAATTTTTATTTACCTACACTTATTAATGTGGTTGTTTTAGAGCTTTTTGTTGGGTTGCCATACAATTTGTTTTTCTTAATTTGTTGCAGTTTCTTACTTGATGAACTAAAAAAAAAAAAAAAAATCCAAAGGAAATATGAAATACAACTGGGCAAGCAAAGACTTGACTCCCTTAGCTCCCTAAAGCAGCCGGCGTTTTACACCTTACCTGAGAAACTTTCTCTCTGCGCCGCTCTCTCCCATCCCACTGAAAAAAACCTTAAATTTGGCTGGTGTAAGAGGAGCACGGGCTTCTTCGCTCCTCCTTTTTACTTCTTGATGTTTTTATCTTCTGGGTTTTTTCCTTCTCGTTTGAGACCATATCTATCGCCTTGTGCGATTAATCTCACTTTTTCCCACCTTCACTGCCGCGGTTTACCAAATACCGGAATATGAAGGACACAAATTCAACAATTGACGGTGGAGGAAATTGTTCAACAAAATAGTGTAAGTATTAATTTCAAAGAGAAAATTAATAAATGTTGTATAATCGATCTTTCTGTCTTATCTGTATGCACGTTCATAGCCGTTGGAGAAATTTATGCTTAGTTTCCACCACTGTGCAGTCTGTGCTGAAGTGATGTTCAAAATCGGTACATGGAAGTGAACTTAATTTGTCACAAGGAAAGTGAGCACTCCCTGTAAAAGTCCAAAAGTCCGAAGGCAAGCCAATCAGAAAGCTAATCTCGCTGCAAAATGGGCTGCGGCTCACAAATCTTATAGATACACTCCCTGGAGCTCTCCTTTGTATTCTTTCCTTTCTTCTAGTTTGTTTCTCCTTTTGCCTTCTTCCTGTATTGCATTTTTCTGTAATTACTAACTGCGGTACTGCAAGTTAGAGAGGGATGGGTAGCATGACTACTAATCACCAGCCATGGCTCTTATTTGCTCTGCTTCTAATCATGTCTTATTACAGAGCATGCTTCTCCGTAGCTGGTGATACCCTTTCACCAGGTCACTCTCTTTTAGAGAGCGACACCATATTATCTCAAGGTAGAAAATTTGAGCTGGGTTTCTTCAAACCAGGCACTTCATCAAAAATCTACCTGGGCATATGGTATAAAGGGTTTCCTGATGAAATTGTTTGGGTAGCAAATAGAGAAAACCCTTTGTCTCACCCATCTTCCTCAAGACTTTACCTCTCAGAAAATGGCAATCTACTCCTTTTTGAAGGTTCCTCCGAGATCCCAGTTTGGTCAACAAATTTGACATTTCCCCTGTCAAATATAAATGAAGCAGTACTTGGTGATGATGGGAATTTTGTTTTAAGAGACAGCTCAAACGCGTCTTGTATATTTTGGGAGAGTTTCGACCATCCAACTGATACATTGCTGCCAGGTTTGAAGCTTTGGAGTAGAAAATCACAGCAGTTCATTTCATGGAAAAATTCAGAAGATCCAGCACCTGGTCTGTTCTCGGCGGGGACCGTGGGGTTAAACGCAAATGGAAGCATACAGTTTTTCTTAGAGTGGAACAGATCCCAAATTTATTGGAGTTCGGAAGTTTGGAATGGAAGTGATACTTTGATATGGAGCAGTATCTTCAAGTGGAGTTTTGTGTCAAGTAAAAATGAAAGTGAGAGATATTTTACTTGCTCTCTTTATAATCCATCTAACCTTGCTAATTATCGGATTGACCAAACAGGACAGATCCGGGGATTGGTGTGGGAGACTGGCCTTTCCATTTGGAGTGAATTTTGGTATGCACCGACGAAACCATCTGATGTCTACGCTTTGTGTGGTGCATTTGGCGTGGTACAATACCCTGACAATTTCTCAAACCCTTGTGAGTGTCTAAGAGGTTTCAAACCATTTTTGATGGAAGACACCAGACTAAATGATTGGTCAGGCGGCTGTGTGAGGAAATCTCCTTTGCAATGTGAGAATAATACGCATGGTAGCGTCAAAAAAGATTGGTTCATGAAAATATCAAACATGCGATTGCCTGTTTATTCGAAAGCAAATTTGGCCTTGAATGCTAGCAGATGTGAATTGGCTTGTATGGAAAATTGTTCTTGCACAGCTTATGCTTATAATAGGAGTGGGTGTATGATATGGGAAGGAGGTCTTTTGAACTTACAGCACCTTCCATATGGTGGCGAGATTGGACAAGATATCTACCTAAGACTTGCTGCTGATGAGTATCCAGATTCAAGTACAAAAGGTAGGATGAGTGAAATGAGAAGTGTGGTTGAGCTAATACTTAATTATATATGTTATCTTTCATTTTGAACTTATACTTAATTATCTGTTATGGTTGAGCTAATAGTGATTCTTTATATTATAATCAGGCAAAAAATGGAAAGTATGGGTAGTTGTGCTGCTCCCTACAATAGGGCTTATCTTATGCCTCCCAATTTACTTTTCATGCAAAGGAAGGATCAAACGCAAAGGTAAGTGCATGTAAATGTTCTAACCGTACATAGAAATCACTTTAAAAAAATCACAAGTCTACCTTAATCTAAGACAAGAAAATTGTCAAAAGTCCTTGTTCTTACGGAAGTCATGACTTAACAAACATTTCTAATGGCCTAACAATGAAAAGCAAATAGTATCATTAGTAATTGGTTAAGTTTGTTGGGATCCTCCTACGAACTTCACCATGTCTTCGGGAAGGACCTTTGCAGTTATTTGGTCATTTTACTAAAATGGGAATGAATTACTAAATTATTAGTTCTTATTTGCGAAATGTTAGACATGTGACTTGAAATCAAGTTTGGAATGGCCATTGCCTTTTATTCCTCTCAGATGTTGGAAACTCCTTTTATGAGTGGTATTTGGAAATTCTTTTGGAGTTGGACTCTTGTGTTGACCGACTTGTTATTGAAGTCCCATGTGGACTTGGTTTCCGTGATTTACCATAAAGAGGAGAGAAGACCTACTTGTAGTAGGATTGTTTAACCGACTTAGTGTTCTTATATAAAGGAGCAGCCTTTGAGTCTTTAGGTGTGCCCAAAAACATGAATTAGTGAAGCACCAAAAAAAAAGGGTGAGTGTGCCATATGAGAGAGAAATCAAAAGGTAAGTGCACAAGGGCAGCAAGCTGCACAGCTTGAGGAGGAGCTACTTAGGTGTTTTCTTCTTGGTGTTTTTGGGGAGCCAAAAACAAGTGATTAGAAGAACAGGTGTTGCAGAGTGAGAGAAGAAAATAGAGATCAGCCGCCATCTCTTCTAACAAAAGAAGAGTTTGTGCATCTGTCTTTTGTATTCTATTTTGAGAATAATCTTTCTTGTGTGAAAGTGAGATTTTGGTAAAGAAAATGTGCTGTAGAGTGAGGGAATAAAATAGAAATCAACCATCATCTGTTCCAGCAAAATAAGAGTTTGTACATCTGTCTTTTGTATTCTATTTTGAGAATAATCTTTCTTGTGTGATAGTGAGATTTGAGTGTATTGGGGCTTTGGGATCTGAGTGATTTTCTCTCTACTCTTTTTGTACTCCATCTTCTAATAGTGGATTTTCTCCGAGTCGTCTCGGCCAGTGAATGTAGGCTTGTTAAGCCGAACCACTTAAATCTTGGTGTCGTGTGTTGTTTGCCTAATCTTTGTTATTTCGCGTACTTCTTATTTTTCGCATCTAACGGGTCTTGAAAAATATGATTAATTTCCTAACAACGAAAATGACTAAATAAACTTACCTTTAGATATTGGCATTGCTCATAGTGGTTGAACTTTGGTGAACCTAATGATGTCACCTCAATTTTTCTCTGACCAAACACTACATTTCCATACATGGTGACCAATTCTTATCATTCTAGATCAAACAGGAGAGAGCCCTTCAAGTAATAATCTACTATTATTTGATTTTGATGCTGAACTCCACGAAATGAATGATGAAATGAATACCAACAATAATATGAAGAAGAGAGAAAAGGATGCCGAGTTACCACTATTCAGTTATGAAAGTGTATTAGCTGCAACGAATAATTTATCAGCTGTAAATAAACTTGGAGAAGGAGGTTTTGGACCTGTTTACAAGGTACGTTACATTTTCCTTTTTCCTGATGAATGTGCTTTTAATACTATTAAAAAAACCAACATTAATGGTAAACCTTCATGAAAGTTTAAAGAGCTTTTGGTTCTTCTTCATAGGCAAAATTACTCAAAGGGCAAGAAATTGCAGTGAAGATGCTTTCAAAAAGATCTGGACAGGGCATTGAGGAGTTCAGAAATGAGACAATACTAATTGCAAAACTCCAACATAGAAATCTTGTCAGACTGTTAGGTTGCTGTATCGAGCGAGATGAAAAGATATTAATATATGAGTACATGCCCAATAAAAGTTTGGACTTCTACCTTTTTGGTGAGTGCACGTTTATGTATATATATGTGTACATATTTTTTTCTCATATGTTTCTAGGTTCTTAAGCACTAATTTCCTTGGTTGTACTATTTAAATAGATCCAACCAAGAAAAAGATGCTAGGTTGGGAGACACGCATACGCATTATTGAAGGGATTGCTCAAGGGCTTCTTTATCTCCATCAATATTCAAGGTTACGAATCATACATAGAGATTTAAAACCTAGTAACATTCTCTTGGATAGTGAAATGAATCCAAAAATATCAGATTTTGGCATGGCTCGAATAGTTGGAGGCAATGAAACACAAGCAAACACAAACCGAATTGTTGGAACTTAGTAAGTATGCAACTTGTTTTACATTTGGTACTTTTAATTCCTAGCTAAATTTATTGAGCAAGCTACTAATAGGGTCGTTTACTAAATTTTGGATTGTAGTGGCTATATGTCTCCTGAATATGCTATGGATGGTTTGTACTCAATAAAGTCTGATGTGTTTAGCTTTGGAGTATTGGTGTTAGAGATTGTGAGCGGCCGGAAGAACACTAGCTTCTATAACAACGAGTCACTCAATCTTCTTAGATATGTATGTAGCTTTTATACTGGTCTCCCAAATTCCTCATGTTTTACAATAATATTTTAAATTAAAATGCTATTAGTTTTTAATTAAATTTAGTCTTATTTGAAATGAAACTAGGCTTGGGAGTTGTTGAGAGATGATCGAAGTTTGGACTTGATGGAGCCAGCAATAAGATATCCTTCTTCCACTTCTATTATATTGAGATTCATTAAAATTGGCCTTCTCTGTGTCCAAGAAAGCCCGATTGATCGGCCTACCATGTCTGATGTAATCTCAATGATTAGCAATGAACATGCACCTCTACCTACACCTAAGCAAGCAGCGTTTTCCTCAGGCCGAAATATGATGGACACAAATTCAACAGTTGACAGTGCAGGAAGTTGCTCAAAAAATAGTGTAACTATTTCAGCAATGAAAGCCCGATGATTGATTCCTATGTGAAAGAGAAGAAATGTTGGAGAAGCAATCTTTTCAGGCTAATTTGTATGCATGTTGATATGCTACATAATTGTTACTAAATGTTGTCTTAGTTCACTCATTTTAGTTTTGTTGCCAATAATACTATAGATATAATTTTTATTTTTTTATTTTTTTAAAGGGCTATAGATATAAATGTTGCAAACAACTTAATGTGTCTTTAAAAGATTATCGGTTATTGATTTCCTTTCCCTCCCTCAGTGGCTACATAAATGGGTTGAAATCCGTAATCCTGGCTTATTTATTTTAATTTTTATTCATGTAAGAGACCGAATGCTAACAACTAATTCAAGCATACGTCTACTTAATATTTTAAACCAAAATTATGACTAATTCAACTACACATAAAAACCATACTTGTGCACATAAGATTTTGAACCCCCATTTTGCCCTAAGCCACTCCTTTTCAATTTTTTTTTTTTTTGTTTTTTTTTTAAATAAAAATAAAAATAATGCTTTTAATCATTTTAATTTTTTTTGGTTGAAATAATCGTTGTCTTATATATTAATCAATCAATATGATAGAGCAGATGACTCTACCCGGATAACATCCGAAATACAATCGGAGATTTTCTTTGCTAGACCATGAGCTGGAAAGTTGGCTTCACGTCCTACATAGTTTACCTCCCGGTGTGTGAAATGTGTTCAAAAGCATTCTCATATCCGCCATTAGATGGCCGATCCTACTCCAGGTTTGCTCTCCTGAATTCACCGTGTCCACCACGATTTTTCCGTCTATCCTTTCCTTTTTACTTTTTTTTTTTTTGTCAGTTCATTTCTTTTTCCTTTTACTTTCAGTTTCACTTTCGTACACACAAACACGTACGGACACACTCACCCTCTTTGACACACATAGAGACCCCTCTCCATATTTGTCTGTGTTCCTAAAGCTCCAACTCCCATCAATTTCCTCTCTCTGAATGTAATTTTTTTCTTTTTTTTTTT
>NC_081541.1:33485728-33495501 GCF_901000735.1 Corylus avellana | reverse complement strand
CAAGTGCTTTTGGGGGGATACCTTCTGATGCAACCTGACTTGGAGGGCTGCAGCGAATAACAGCAAGAAAAGAACGGATAGATAATTTAAACCTTGAGTCTATCAAAGATTTAAGAATTCTTCTCAAAACTATAGAGTCTATCTATGGTTTGAAGGAAAATATGAAGAAAACTCAACTCTGAGGCTTCTTATTGCATAAAACTCAAATAATATCAAAAGTTGCGTTTCTAAAGGCTATAAGCATGTATTTATAGGCCCCAGACCCTAAAATTAATAAAAGTACAAATTAAAGTCGGAAATTGTAATTCTACAAGCAAATTTTATTTTTATGCACTAAATAAAAAGTGTATAAATTAAGCATAACGTCGTCCAGCTTTCCAATCTTCTCTTTACTATCGATTTGGACCTAGTAAACATCGGAATTAGCCAAAATTGTGAAACATGACTTTGTAGAGCTTTGAGTTAGCTTTCCAACGCCATCAGCGTGCTCTAATCAGAGGTTTGAAACCCTAGATATGGCCTATTTAGTAAAATTCATCAGACGAAGATAACATAGCCGTCCGGACGATCCCCGGACAAGCTTGCAGACGAGGCTCTCGGGCTAAGGCTCGTTTGAACGTGTTGCAGACGAGGCTCAACGATCTGCATAATTCTCCCCAAGTTGGAGAGAATTTGCCCTCGAATTCGGCTGGTTCTTCCCACGGTCCTTCGAATGTCTAGTCAACTCATTCCATTCTCATCTTCTCAAAATCATAACAAGGTCACACCTCATAATAAACATGACGCCTTTAATCATCATAAGATTGTGATGATTATGTTGAAAATTTTGTTTGCTATCCAAAGATGGATCAAACTTCGCATGTATTGCCTTCTTTTCCTTACACACCATAAAGATCTCCAGAGAAAGATCAATGACCCCTTCCTGTTGTGGCATAAAATTCTTCTTTACCAAATGGGGAAACTTCACTAAGGACCCCCAAACTTCCACCCGTTTTGAAATACTCCCCCTGAACTTCAAAATCTCTCAATTTAATCCCCTGAACTTTCAATTGCTCTCAATTTGGACTCCTTCGTCTAAATCAATCGTTAACCCCAAACGGAAAACGAAACACGTGACCTGCACGTGACTTTTTTCACCTGAACTACCCATTATACCCTCATACTAACTAAGTTAAATGTCTAGATTACCCTCTTTGAAAAAATCCCAAATTAAACCTACAACTGAGATCTCATTCGATATTTCCAACGTGAAGGAAAAGTCATCTTTCGAACCCATCCACCACCGTGTCGGCGAACCAGAGTAGACCCTTGAGCTTTTGGTGTCGATTTAGTCAGAAATCGTGTCAAACTCAGTTCGTTACTGCTATAATCATGTACGATTTACGTTTTGTGTATCTTGACGTTTATTGTTTTTGATCATTAATTTGTATTTGATATTTGGGGTTTTTGCATGTAACACTTTTAGAATGCATTTTGTTGAGGTTTTAGTGTGGCTATTTTTGTCGATTTGCGATGGGTCATCCGTGGAATTCGTCCTTGTCATTTTTTTTCGCATTGACTTGTTGTTGGTTGCTGATTCGTCCTTGTCATTTTTTTGGTGTGGAAAGTTTTGGTTTCTGATAATGTTGAGGGAAAGTTGTCATATTGTTTGGTAATATTGTCTTCTGAGACTGAAGTGTGGCCCCCAAATACCATTTTCTTTTTTGTCTGATCTAAAGCGTGGTCCCCTAGTTGGCCCCCAAATACCATTTTCTTTTTTGTCTGATCTAATGCGTGGTCCCCTAGTTGGTGCTTATGTTGGACACTTGATTGGCACTACGAATGTAATACATTAAATATAGGTGTGGTCCCCTTCCATTACTTTTGCATGATTTGGTTGCTGAGTTTAGGCAAATGCTATTGTCATTCCCCTCACCATCTCATCGCCATCTCCTCTCAGTTTTTTTTTTTTTTTTTTCCAACTATAATTGAATGTACTAAGCGGTTTATATTATGAATGACTTTGTGAAAAAAATGTTTCATGTGATTAAGCAAAAAAGTTTAAGAAATAAGAATAAGTTATTTAATAAGTGACATTATAAAGACCAACCAAACTACCATATTATATTATGAAAAAGGAGTTGGTTTGGTCATTCTTTTTGAATGGTTCTTTTTGCTTTTGGTTGTGATGTGAGCTAAACAATTGAAAGTTGCTTTACCTTTTTTTCCTTTTCCAACTATACTTGCATGTACTATCCGGTTTATATTATGAATGACTTTGTGAAAAAAATGTTTCATGTGATTAAGCAAAAAAGTTTAAGAAATAAGAATAAGTTATTTAATAAGTGACATTATAAAGACCAACCAGACTACCATATTATATTATGAAAAAGGAGTTGGTTTGGTCATTCTTTTTGAATGGTTCTTTTTGCTTTTGGTTGTGATGTGAGCTAAACAATTGAAAGTTGCTTTACCTTTTTTTCCTTTTCCAACTATACTTGCATGTACTATCCGGTTTATATTATGAATGACTTTGTGAAAAAAATGTTTCATGTGATTAAGCAAAAAAGTTTAAGAAATAAGAATAAGTTATTTAATAAGTGACATTATAAAGACCAACCAAACTACCATATTAGATTATGAAAAAGGAGTTGGTTTGTTCATTCTTTTTGAATGGTTCTTTTTGCTTTTGGTTGTGATGTGAGCTAAACAATTGAAAGTTGCTTTACCTTTTTTCCTTTTCCAACTATACTTGCATGTACTATCTAGTTTATATTATGAATGACTTTGTGAAAAAAATGTTTCATGTGATTAAGCAAAAAAGTTTAAGAAATAAGAATAAGTTATTTAATAAGTGACATTATAAAGACCAACCAGACTACCATATTAGATTATGAAAAAGGAGTTGGTTTGGTCATTCTTTTTGAATGGTTCTTTTTGCTTTTGGTTGTGATGTGAGCTAAACAATTGAAAGTTGCTTTACCTTTTTTCCTTTTCCAACTATACTTGCATGTACTATCCGGTTTATATTATGAATGACTTTGTGAAAAAAATGTTTCATGTGATTAAGCAAAAATGTTTAAGAAATAAGAATAAGTTATTTAATAAGTGACATTATAAAGACCAACCAGACTACCATATTAGATTATGAAAAAGGAGTTGGTTTGTTCATTCTTTTTGAATGGTTTTTTTTGCTTTTGGTTGTGATGTGAGCTAAACAATTGAAAGTTGCTTTACCTTTTTTCCTTTTCCAACTATACTTGCATGTACTATCCGGTTTATATTATGAATGACTTTGTGAAAAAAATGTTTCATGTGATTAAGCAAAAAAGTTTAAGAAATAATAATAAGTTATTTAATAAGTGACATTATAAAGACCAACCAGACTACCATATTATATTATGAAAAAGGAGTTGGTTTGGTCATTCTTTTTGAATGGTTCTTTTTGCTTTTGGTTGTGATGTGAGCTAAACAATTGAAAGTTGCTTTACCTTTTTTTCCTTTTCCAACTATACTTGCATGTACTATCCGGTTTATATTATGAATGACTTTGTGAAAAAAATGTTTCATGTGATTAAGCAAAAAAGTTTAAGAAATAAGAATAAGTTATTTAATAAGTGACATTATAAAGACCAACCAAACTACCATATTAGATTATGAAAAAGGAGTTGGTTTGGTCATTCTTTTTGAATGGTTTTTTTTTGCTTTTGGTTGTGATGTGAGCTAAACAATTGAAAGTTGTTTTACCTTTTTTCCTTTTCCAACTATACTTGAATGTATTATCCGGTTTATATTATGAATGACTTTGTGAAAAAAAATGAAGTTGTATATTTACAACTTTGTCCTTCTATTAGTGTTTACTGTTGGCACATTTAAACTTGTCAATGTAATGAATGTGGCAGGTCACATGATGGGGCCACACACTATGATGTTTGAGGTGCACCATGGGGGTACTTTTAACAGGCAACATAGGGTTCATTATGTTGGGGGCGATGTTAGTAATCACCCAGAGCCATATGATAGTTCTAAATTGAAATTTTCTGACATAGAGGATATATGTAAGACATATGGGTATAGGTCTGGGGACCTTGTGTATTACTGTGTACCAGGATATCCTTTAGAACAAGGGTTGAGACTCATGTCCTCTGACCACGATGTAATTGAAATGGTGGCAAACCATGTAGGTCATGATCTTGTTGTGTTGTATACAGTAATGTATGGTGTAGTAGATGTTGTTGTAGAAGGCGATGATGACGAGAATTCAGAGTATGAGAGGACAGTCGTGTTTAGGAAGAATGCTTTTTGGGATTCAGTCCTTAGTGATGATACTGACTGTCTTGACTCGGATGAGGATAGTGCTCCTGCTTATAGGAACATTGATGAGGGGGTTGGAAATGATGAAGGTGCAGAGGTTGATGGGGATGACAATGATGAGCTTGGGGGAAATGATGAGGAGGATGATGATCAAGATCATGATGAGGATGATGATGCTGGAGAAAGTGATGCAGGTGGAAGTGATGGACAACATAGAGGTGGAGAAGAGATGGAAGAGAGGGAAGAGAGTGATGATAGTTCACACAGGGATGATAGTGACCAGCTTAGGTCACCACATGATAGTGGTGATGATAGTGCAGTGCCCTCCCGGAGGGATGTAACCAAAAGGGTGCAGTTTGATTCTAGTGATTTAAATAATCCTACATTGATTAAAGGGAATACATTTCACAATGCTTCTGAATTTAGAAAAGCAGTGAAACAGTACAATATTATAAGAGGGAAGGATTTGAGATTCAAGAGAAATTAGCTGAAAAGGATTGTCATAGTTTGCAAAGACCCGAGGTGCAGGTATAGGGTGTATGGGAGGCAGTTGAAAAATGAGATGACATTCCTTTTAGTGTCCATAAGACCCAAACACACTTGCACTAGGAAGTACCAAAATCATATGGTAACTTCAACTTGGATTGCTGAGTGGTGTATGGATTCTTTTAGGGAGCAGCCAAACATGCCCATAGATGTGTTGCATAAAAAGGTGAAAAACAAATGGAATGTGGATGTCCATGTGAGTTCCCTGTATAGGGCAAGGAAAAAAGCAAGAGAAGCAATATATGGGAGATTGGATCAGCAGTACCATCGTTTGTGGGATTATTGCTCCATGGTTAGGAGCACTAATGTGGGCAGTTGTATGATTCTAATGGTTGAGAGACCAATGGCTGAGGTACCTTGCAGATTTCAAAGGCTTTATGTTTCATTGGCAGCCATGAAGAATGGCTTTAAGGAAGGGTGTAGGCCTATTATTGGTGTTGATGCATGTTTTTTAAAGGGTATGTATAAGGGGCAGCTAATGGCTGCTGTTGGCAGGGATGCCAACAACAACATGTACCCAATTGCAATGGCTGTGGTAGAGGCTGAGACAAGAGATAGCTGGACATGGTTCTTGGAGGCGCTTGTCACAGATCTTGGTCCAACTCGACATGGGTGGACTTTTATTTCAGATCGACAGAAGGTAAATTTAGAATAAGTTATTATTCATATAAATTCAGAGTTTGGTGTAGTGCATGCAACTAATTATGTTTTCAAATATTGTGCAAGGCCTTGTTCAAAGCCTAAAGCATGTATGTCTGCAGTCCGAGCATCGTACATGTGTTAGGCACTTGTACGCGAATTTCAGAAGTGAAGGTCATCGGGGGGTGCTACTGAAAGACCTTCTATGGCAAGCTGCTGCAGCTTACACAAAGCTAGAGTTCTACAGAGTGATGGATGAGATAAAGAGAACTAGCAAGGATGCCCATGCATACCTGGAGAAAGTTGACCCCAACACATGGTGTAGGGGTTGGTTCAATACAAATGTCAAGTCTGGCCTCTTACACAATAATACATGTGAGAGCTTCAATTCTTGGATCAAAAAGTTCCGTGACCAGACAATCTTGTCCATGTTGGAAGGAATTAGATGTAAGTTAATGAGAAGGTACGTGAGGAAGAAGGAGATGATCAATTCGATGGAGGAGGCCATAGGGCCAAAGATTAGAAAAAAACTTGAAAAGGAAGAGGATGAAGCCAGTTCTTGTTGCTGTACATATGCTGGACATGGTATGTTTGAAGTTGAGTGCCTTGGGAGGAGGTTTGTTATAGATGTGGATGGCAGAACTTGTGGTTGCAGGAAATGGGATGTAACTGGTATCCCATGTTCTCATGCCATTTCAGCCATCTTACACCAAGGTAGAGACCCTAATGATTATTTAAGTCCATACTACAGCAAGGAGATGTACTTGAAGTGCTATGATCACATTATCTACCCTGTGCCAAGTGAAGAGCAATTGCCTAGAAGTGACCAACCTAACATTGAGCCACCCAAATCGAGAGTAACTCCTGGCAGACCAAAAAAACTCCGAAATAGGGGTGTTGAAGAACCAAGAAACCCTAGTGCAATCAGGAAGGGGGGAAATAAGAATCAATGTGGGCACTGTCGGAAGTTTGGTCACAATAAGAGATCATGCGAAGCTAGGCTGCGACATGAGGAAAGAAGGGACCGCACGAGACAATTTTACAGAGAGAATGCATCAATTGACTGGAGTTTGGACATGGTAAGTCACTTGTTTAGTTTGCTGTATTTACTCATTGTTGATTAGTGTTGAATTGACTATATTTGTGAACAATTGTATTGGGTTTAGTTTGCTGTATTTACTCTTTGTTGATTAGTGTTGAATTGACTATATTTGTCAACAATTGTGTTGGGTTTAGTTTACTGTATGCACTATATTGTTGTAGTTGGATGGATCTTCAACTGCCACCTCAGCAACCACCACCTCAAGATCAAGAGTGAACACACCTTTTAGAGGTGCAAAAAGGGGAAGAGTTAACACACCATCAGCTGGGCCAAAAAGGGGAAGAGTTAACATACCATCAATTGGGGCAGAAAGGGGAAGAGTTAACATACCATCAGCTGGTGCAAAAAGAGCAAGAGTGAACACACAATCACAGCCTTCACCAGAGACTCCATCAGGGTATGCACCAAACCCTCCATCACATCCTGCATCACAACCTGCACCAGAGCCTCCATCACAGCCTGCATCCCATCCTGCATCCCATCCTGCACCAGAGCCGGCTAGAGTAGTACCTTCTTCATCCCATCAAGCCAGAACAGCTAACAGAGCAACAACACATTATGCATATAGACCAAATGTGAGCAAATTTTCATTTTTCTTATTTGGTGATTTTTCATATTAACCCCAACTTTACTAGCCTGATGGTATATCTATATTGCAGGCTAAATCAATATTTGGTCATAAGCAGAAGACAACTGTAGGATTGGCTACAAGGACTAGGGTGGGTGGTAGGTTAAGGGAGCATGTTGGGAGTAAGAGACAACCTACCAACCAGAAGCTTATTGTTGATTTGACTGGGGACCCTGCTGGCCCACCCCCAATTCTAGGTGGTGGACCCGTATGCTCTTGGGGTCCTCCCCGAGTTGGTGGTATAACATTTAGAACTGTCCCACCAGATTTTGACATACAGAAGGGTAAGGAGACAACTGCTGACCACCCTCCGCCAGGTTTTGGGGACCATGTTCGAACAATGAATAAGGGGAAAGAGAAGTCCACCACAGTAGTGAAGGGCAGAGGGAAGAAGAAAATGTGGGAACTATGATTTGTTATTGACAACTTTTTTGTGTTTGAAACTATGTGATGCATGAAGTGAAAATGTTTGAAACTTTTTTGGGAACATTTAGAAACTGACTATGCGACTTATGGATTCACCATTTTGTAACTATTATGCTGAAATTGTTGACTAGTTGGATGATTGACAATTTCCTTAGTGGAATTGCATCAAAGTTGTATTTATATTCTGTTATGTAAATTGTAATGTGCCAAGTGAAAATGGTATAGATGTATAGTGTTGGGAACATTTGGAAACTATGTGACTTATGGATTCACCATTTTGTAATAGTTATGCTTGACTAGTTGGATGATTGACAATTTCCTTAGTGGAATTGCATCAAAGTTGTATTTATATTTTGTAATGTAAATTGTAATGCATGAAGTGAAAATGGTATAGATGTATACTGTTGGGAACATTTAGAAACTATGTGACTTATGGATTCACCATTTTGTAACTATTGTGCTGAAATTTTTCCCTACTTGGATGATTGGCAATTTCCTTAGTGGAATTGCATCATGGCTTAGAAGCCATGATGTTTGTTTATTAGTGTGTCCATATTCAGGTTTATTGAGCTTGTTTTGACGATATACCCTTTTATAGCACATTTAAACTTGTCATGCATGTTTCCCATGATTGGAAACTCTGATAGAATATAATGCAATCTGTTTGTGAGTGTTGGACTCTGATAAGCATCCAGGCCAAATGCAATATTTTATGTAACAAGCATTCTCTAATTTCAGGTTGGCTGCTATAGGTTATTCACTTGTTATTTTCATTTAAGATTATGTATGGGTTTACGAGCATGTTATAAACCGGATACCCAACTTGTGAAATTCTCGACTGTTGAAATTGACAGACATCAAATTCAATAGAGGACTCAATTCTGTGAACAAATCCCAAAAACAGCTTGTTAATTTGTACCAACAAAATTCATACAAAGCATTCCAAAACATTCCAAATATTCCAAATTCAACAAAATTCATGCAAAAAAACATTACAAAATAAAACATAACACAAGTTTCATAGGCTGATAACAGTTGGATTGGATTAACAAGTGACGACAACAAAAACATGCAAATTCAGTTGTCTTCTTCATCTGGTCAACATCAGCCTTGATGCAAGTCCATTAGAAGAAAATAGATAAAACATCATTACAGCGACAACACACAAACAACATGCAAGTGTAGCTTGGAACTTCAGCTGCAAGCCGTTATACTTATTCTTCTGCCTTTCAAGTTTAAGTGCGAAATTAGCAGCATCAACTTCCATTTTCGACTTGATCTGAGCAATTTCAATCTTGCATTTCAAGACTTCCATTGCTCTTTCAGACTTCAAATCTTGCTGCCACTCCATCAACATCGACATCACTCGATCACAGCACACACAAATGTCTGGATCAACCCATTTAAAGAAATTGCAACCACGATTTTTGTCATTCTGTATAATCACACAATTAAGGTCTAAACAATTACTAAAACAGCAAACATGTTATTTCTGTTCAAATAAAATTCCTAAACAATAAACTTACCACATAATTTACGCACGCATAAAACCTCTTGCCATTATTTTTAGTTGTGGAAGCTGTTTTGATCACTGTTTTGCTCCCACATTTGCAAATCGGATGGCTCAATCCTGAATCGCTTACCTCACCCTCGGAGTACTCCATCTTTCGCCGTCGTAACCGTGGGACTCCTTCACCGTCTTGAGCTCGTCGCTGGCAGAGGAGAACGAGTGTGGGTCGTGGTCGTCAGCTGCTGCAAAACCCAAGCTTTGCCATTGCGATTTCCTCAGAAGGGTTGAAGCCGTGGGTTGCGGTTGCAATTTGCTCAGATTTGCAGTGCCGGTGCGTCGCCCGTTTTCGTTGCTAACAATCAACGAAATCGATTTTGGCCGGCAAATCGAGTGGCCTTTTAAGCTAGTAAGGGTGAGGGAGTATGAGGGTATAATGGGTAGTTCAGGTGAAAAAAGTCACGTGCAGGTCACGTGTTTCGTTTTCCGTTTGGGGTTAACGATTGATTTAGACGGAGGGGTCCAAATTGATAGCAATTGAAAGTTCAGGGGACTAAATTGAGAGATTTTGAAGTTCAGGGGGGGTATTTCAAAACGGGTGGAAGTTTGGGGGTCCTAAGTGAAGTTTCCCC
>NC_081541.1:33480487-33485628 GCF_901000735.1 Corylus avellana | reverse complement strand
ACAACAGTAGGAATTTACAAATATAATATGTTAGTCATATAATTAATTAAATCGTATATGAACCTATGATATTACTGAAGAAGATTAGAGCAAGATATTGATTTGATTTAGGAGTACCGTTGATTTGCAGAGATTTTTGAATATCTAGATCATTTAGTTGAACTTAATTTTCAAGACCTTGATTTGCATAGATAGATATTAGTTGAACCCACTATCTTTTATTTTTAACTTTTTGAATTCTTCTTTTCTTTTCTCTTAATTGAGAATTAATATTATATTAAACTGTTAATCACATGCAACTGTAGGATTGTAGGAACTTACAAATATGATAGATTAGTTATTTAACTAATCTATCATATTTGTAAATATAATTATTTAAATCATATATGATAATTGATCAAAATTTAAGGAAAAAATCACGACCTTTAATTAATTTACGAAATTGAAACGCAACTGTGCAATATATTCTTCTCACAGCATTTTCCCATAACGTTGGTATATATATATAAATAAAATAAAAATAAATAAATAAATAAAAATACCATGTTTAAGCCTTTTTATAGTGGGCCAGGCTTAGGTGCCGTTCAAAACGATTGTGTTTTGGTCAATAAAAAAATAATTTTTTACATTAAATATTAAAATAATTAATAATTAAAAAATAAAAATATTAAAAAACGAAAACTATTAAAAAATTAAAACAAAGAAAAGAAAACAAAAAGGTTTGGTTTTGGGGTGGTCCACCGTCTAATTCCTTTTCTCCTTTCCCCAATTTTCTTCATCTCTTCTGTTTCATTTCTTGACTTTCTTCTCCTTCTCTTTTCTTTATTGAATCCCCCTCTCATTAGCAAATTTCATAAACACAGAGAGAGTAGAGGGAGAGGGTTGATCTGAGACATAAATTGAGGGAGAGGGCGAGAAAGAGAGATGGGAGAGTCATGCAGTTTTTTAATATTTTTATTTAAGCATTATTGATTATTTTAATAATTAATGTAAAAAGTTATTTCTTTTATATACCAAAACGTGTGCGGTAGTTTAAGCCCTTAAGCCCTGCCCTTTCATAATCTGCAGAATTACAAAAAAATAAAAATAAAATAATAACAATGCTTGCCAGCTGTTAAGCATTATACCAATAATGCTTGCCAGCTGATTTCATCCACCATTCAATTAGGTCCACGTGTCCAACTTGATTAACTAATTGCAGACCTATTTTCACTCTTCCTTCCTTCGACACTAGACTTCCTCTTCCTTCCTTCCTTTCTCTTTTCGCAAACCAGACGCTAATCTCCTCCTTCCTTTCTTCTCACCCTAGTTCCATCTCTTAGCTAATTAGGCTTAACAACCTCAGATTAAACCCTACCAAAAGAAACGCCTTACCCCAAAATGGACGGCGCCAGCGTTTTTTTGGCAAACGCGAACCCAGTGACGGCGTTTCATCTATAAACGCCGCCATTGCTTACCCATTAGACGGCGTTTCATCTAAAAACGCCGCCATTGATGGCTCATTGCCGGCGGCCCCACAAAACGCCGGCATATGCTGTTTTAGACGGCGTTTTTATAAAACGCCGGAATTGGAAACGCCGGCCTATGGTGTTTTTTTTATAGTGTACACGTACTTAATTAGAAGGTCAAACGATATTGAAATGAATGATAGATTAAAATTGACGTAATGTGTTATAAATTCCTTACTAATAAGCCAACCTTTTCATTTAAACAAACCTACCAAAAAAAAAAAAAAACAGAGCCACATTTAAAAAGCAATTATATTTTCAAACAAAAACCTACCTAGCATGAGAAACATCATTTTGCATGCATGTGCATATCCAACGTACAATAAGTAATTAATTAATAGATATTCCAAAAAAGAAAAAAAATTTCACCTCAATTAGATGCTCACAAATACTCAATCCCGTACATTATTGAAACATCATGCGAATATATGACAAAATAAAACATAAAATTGATAAAACAACACAATGTATATATATAATATATTCTGCAATATATATAAAATAATATTATAGATAATGCATATATTCTGCAATAATAGTTATAAAACAACACAATGCATATATTCTGCAATAAAACAATATTATATATAAAATAAAACAATATTTATAGTTATAAAATAAAACAATATATATATATATACTTGCAGGAGAGATGGAGGAGATTGGCGGAGCAGATTCGGTCGGAGAATCGCCGGAGACGGCAACAGCGAAGTGGAGGTGGCCGCCGGAAATGGGGAGTGAGCTAGCTAGAGAGAGTGGTACGTACTGCGCGCCAGCAGAGAGATAGAGCTGATTACAGAGAAAATGAAGGAGGAGCTAGAAGAAAATGAGGAAGAGTGAGGGAGGAGATAGAAGAAAATGAAGAAGAAAAAATTGCAGGGGGGCTGGCGGGAGAGAAGAGACGAGTGATATGATGAAGCAGGGGAGAGAGGGAAAATCAAAAAAAATAAAAAAATAAAAAATATCAGGGGGTAGGTGCGTGCGATGGGACGGCCAGCAGGCGCTGTCCTTCCCAAGGCACGCTCCTGACGTGCCACATAGGCACGTCAGGATTTCCTGACGTGCAATATATTAATATATATATTTTTTTAAATATCATGCATATATGCATGTTTACATGTTTATATGTTTATAATATAGTATTAATTATATTAATACTAATATAATTTATGTTTTCCTGTTTTGTATTTCATTTGAGTTCCCATGTATTTGGTTTTATTTTGTGTACGTGATGTAACATCCCCAGCCCGTTAAGGCTGAGTTTGCCACTTTTCTTCTTTTACAACAAAAGTTCTTACAAAGATCTATAAGGTCTATCAGAGTACTTGATTTTAAAAGATACAAAAAATGTATAAAACATTATTCAAGAGATTTTATTACAAGCGAAATTAGAAACATTAAACTTTAGTTGCGGAATATCATATTATTATAATCACTGATATGAAAAGACTTTGAAAATTAATAATTATTCCCATCCCCATTCCGGCCTCCTATTCCAGCATCATTTCTACCTGAAAACAAGAAATAAAACTGAATGAGCCCAAAGGGGGCCCAGCAAGTAAAATCCATAACCATAAATAGTTTTACTCCTTGTTCTCAGTTTTGAAAATCGTTTTCACAAATAAATATACATCCAGCCATAATAATATATGTACGTACGGTTGCATCTCCCGTAACATATACATACTATTACATCTAGTAATAGATCATCGTTGTAAATCATCTTTATAAATCATCATCATAATGCATCATTATACATAATCTTTGTAAATCATCTTAGCATATCTTCGTTGAAAATATAGTATCATTTTCTCATAATAAGGCCCATGTACACTATTACCCCTGTGCACGAGGGTTGCGGGTCCTTGTGACCATGGCACTGAACTGTGGCCTCAGCCATGCCCGACCGTCAATTAACTCTTTTCTTGGTGCACTCAACGGTCATGTTGATGGAATACCACCTTCTGGCATAGCCTCCTTCAGTGGTTTCGCCTCCATCCGAGTATCGGTACCGAACTCTCATCTTTACTTATCTTGGGGCCAAAAATACCCTCCTCCATACATGTGCCCTCATTTTATAAATATTTATCTCATCTCTTGTACTTTTCTTTGTACTTCTTTTGATGCATCTTAGGGCAACATGTAGGAGGGTTTATCATCATTTTTCTTTCTTATAATCATCATCATTTCTCAACTTTCTTTTCTTAAAATGGAAACTTTTCCAAATATAAACTTGTTGTGCTTAAAAAAGCCTTTAAAGAAATATAAACTTTCTAAATAATTCTTTTAGAAATCCTTCATGCATGCAACATAACTTCATAATACGTAAATAAAATAATCATTTACAATTTACTAAAGAATGAATAAATAGCATGACATGAAGTAACTTTTAGAAGGGGTAGTGAATTTACTTACCTCTAGACTGAAGCTAAAAGTGGTATGAAGGAATCCAGTTGCTCCAATATGACTAACACCACTAGTATATCTTTTGAAACTAATTTCTAAAGTCCGCTATCTCTTGTGTTCTTTCTTTCTTGTAGCGCTTGGTCTCGCCCTTTCTCTCTCTGTTTTGAGTAAATACTCTTAGAAAGAAGAAAGACCGAGTAAAAAGCGGAAGAAGGAAGAATATATGCAAGAGATGGGAGAGGAGATGAGTGGTGAAAATTGTGAAGGAGAAGAGCTCTATTTATAGGAGAAAATCAAATACTATTCTACCTTCAATTTACAATTATACCCTCATTTTACTATTTCACCTACCACTTACTATTTCACCTACCACTTACTATTCTACCTACCACTTACTATTCTACCTACCCTATACTATTCTACCTACTAATCTCCAAATACCATTCATACAATATTATAAATCCCTCAAGAATTAACATCATTGCCTAATATGAATATTAATATAATCATAGCATCAAATTAATATCTCCAAAATAAGACTTTCAAAATCTGAGGTGCTACATATTTACTATCCTATTATTTCACCAATTACCATTCTCTAATTACCACTCTCATAAATTTCCCAAGAATTAAAATCCTTAGCTACAATGGATATTAAAATAACATCATTATCAAAATAATCTATTTAAATAGCTTTGAAAATTCTGGGACACTACACGTGAAGAGTGCAGTTAATCTTACAAACAACAATTTCATTTTAACGTGCATGGCTCAAACCTAAATGATATATAGCGTGCATGGTTTATATATATATATATATATATGTGTGTGTGTGTGTGTGTGTGTGTGTGTCAAAACTTTAATATCATCGATCACCAATATTGTTACTTTAATTATTTTAATTAATGAGATACCAAATTTGGTATCTCATAATTAAATGAACGAGATCGAGAAAAATGCATGTTATATATATATATCCTTTAGGTTAATTTGAACCATGCATGCACGTTAAATTAATGTTATATATATATATATATATCCTTTTGCATGGTTTTGCTATATATATATATATATATATATATACGGTATCTCGAGTAAAACATGGCTAACAGTCGGAAATTAATATATATATATATTTTTTTAAGTTTTGAATGTTGAAATGGGTTACGGTGTTATAAAAGAAAAGTATTAAAGTACTGGCCGGTGTTTGTTTTCTAAAAATTAAAT